>NC_083773.1:3115741-3143241 GCF_963514075.1 Conger conger | reverse complement strand
CCCAAGGACACAGTGACAACTAATCCGGGAAGCCGCACATTATCCCAGAAGAACAAGGCCTGCGGACCTCTCTAGCCTCACGTATATTAATTCTGCTCTGTACCAGAACAGTCTTAGGGAGAAGACTGTTCATGAGCTGAACCTGAAGCGTAACTGGGTTAAGTAACGAGAAACAAAAGCAAGTGCACATCTAATTCACCGAGAGGGGCCAAAATTAAAGTTTTGGAGTGGTCTAGTCAAAGTCCTGACTTCTCAAATTGAGATCATGTGGCAGAACCTGAAAAGAGTGACCCACTTTATTAAAGCAGAAGGGAGGGTTAAAATTCCTCCACAGCAATCTGAAAGACTGAAATCATAGTGAAGTTTGGCTGCAATAATCGCTGCTAAAGGTGGTGAAATCAGTGACTACATTTAAGGGGGCGATTACTTTTTCACAGGGGTGGCATGGATGTTTGATAACCTTTTTCATGAAATCAATGAAACAATCATTTTAATAATAATTTTTTCTAATAATTTTAATTGGTGGTGCCATACAGGATGGATTGAGTATCTCAGAAACTGCTGATCTCCTGGGGTTTTCACGTACAACAGACTCTAGAGTTTGTAGAGAATGATACGAAAAACAAAAAACATTTAGTGAGTAGCAGTTCTGTGGGCAGAAACGCCTTGTGAATGAGAGAGGTCAGTGGAGAAGGGCCAGACTGGTCAAAGCTGACAGGAAGGTGAAAGTACCACAAATAACTACACATTACAACAGTGGTGTGCAAAAGAGCATCTCTGAACACACAACGCGTCAAAACCTGTAAGTGGATAGGCTACAGTAGCAGAGAACTTAATAAGTAAAAAACTGTAATAAATACCTAATAACCACTGAGTGTATATAAATAAATGTTTTCTATATATTTCATTTAGTAAAACATACTTATCAGCATACATGATTTTTACAAACCTTGGGTTTATAAATGGGTTTGAAAGGTTAATTCATATGGATAGATATGGTAACTGCATTTGCTACACATCTCTGACATGCACTCAGGATGGCACACGACGGAACAGTGCCTTCTACCACTCTGACTCTGCATCTCTCTGCAATTTCTTGCGAACCTGGTTTAATGTTATTCACACCATTGTGACAGACAGAAAAAAAACAGCTTCCATATTAATCCAAAAAGTAATGCATCAGCCATATCTATGCAGGCCACAAGAACACCAGATTCAGAACGCCATAACAGATCACAGAGATTTAACAGTAGTAGATCACAGTGAGGTAGCAATAACAGATCACAGAGATTTAACAGTAATAGATTACAGTGAGGTAGCAATAACAGATCAGAGATTTAACAGTAGTAGATCACAGTGAGGTAGCAATAACAGATCAGAGATTTAACAGTAGTAGATCACAATGAGATAGCAATAACAGATCAGTGAACATATACCACATGCCACATGTACACATGCACTCACTCATTCATATTAGTTCACACATGCACACACACACACACACATACACACACACTCCTGACCATGGTCCCACCTTTGCTGGAGCCACTTTGGCGGGCTCTGTGTCTCTCCTCACGGGAGAAGCAGAAGTCGCCAGGAGAAGGCAGAAGAAGAGAAGAGCGCGTGGAATCATGGCTGCACTCCACACCGCAGGGCACTCTCACTACGCGCGGTCCAGTCTCGCTCCGACAGAGTGCTTTCACAGAGGAGAAACCACACCACCTGACCCTCCAGTTTGCTAATCATTGATGGTTTACCAGAAGATTCTGGGGAGGGCCTCACATTAAAAAAAAAAAAAATCCTGATAAAAACCCATTGATTTTGGGCTCTGCTGTTGACCTACTTGCTATACCCCCCATCTACAGACTCAAACAAAAGGGGGGCGTTGAGGCAGGCATTTTTATGGATCTAGGTCAGCATGTTTACTTACATTCAATGCTTTCTCACTGGTCTGAGGATACCACTCAATGGATATTCTCATATTGTTATATTCTCTTGCATTGTAGGTCACAACTGGACAGTGAATGTAGTTAATGTTATGTAAAATTATGTTATGTAAACGGATGCTATGTCTCTCCGAAGTAGTGTCTGCATGCTTTTGTTCGGTTGGACATTGTGAGAGGTAACAAATGTGAATTGAATAAACACACACACCCACACAAATGTCTGAAAGTAACTTCAAGCAAAGAAACAGCCAGAATAAAAGCATTTTACAATGAAAGTCTTGCAATACTGAGCAAGTGCTGCAATCTGAAGTATACCACTTTCCATAAAGCATAAATGCATAACAGTATACAGGTACGATGTGGCAGGACAGAGCAGAAGTTTTTGAGAAGAGACAATAATCCATCAAAGATGACCAAAGGGCAGGAACGACAACAAACAACGACCCGGAGACAACAAACAATGACCCAGAGACAACAAACAGTGACCCTGAGACACAGGCTTTCAACTGTTAGCTCAATCAAGAAGACTTAAGTCCACACCCAGCACTGCTGACCATCACACTAATGCAAACTTTGTACTGACCATTGATTAAACTCACCCACAGACCAGCAGGGTTAAACTCAACACACACTGCCTGTAAAGGCCCGGACACACCAAACCGACGGTCGGCGTCGGAGCCCCCAGAGCCGTCGGTGAGAGAGCTCTCTCATTGACGGCTCCGGGGGTTTCCGACACCGATTCAACATGTTGTACATGGAGCCCTCCAAAACACGCCGACGGAGTGTGCGGGACACACCGGAAAGACACGGCCGACGGCCGACCGTCGGTTTGGTGTGTCCGGGCCTTAAACTGTTGCGATCATCCCAGGAGATCAGCCGTTACTCAAGGTTACATCAACAATCATTCCACAGTCAAAGTCCACGTAGACCACATTTCGTCCACAGTCAGTTTGGTCTGAAGAACAACTGGACCGCTTGACCATGGCTACATGCTTTTATGCTTTGCTGCCACATGATTGGCTGATTAGATATTTGCAGGTGTCCAGATGTTTTGGTGTAAAGTGGTCACTGGCTGTACATACATCCATACTATACATAAATGCATACATACATACAAAACACATACAAATAGAGGCTTGCAGTTCTAGCTGTCACTTAGGTGGAGGTTAGGAGGTGCAAGGTCCTTAAGTGTAACACCTTCTGAATAAATGTTATAATAACATTTACATTTACATTTTAGTCATTTGGCAGACGCTTTTAATCCAAAGCGACCTACAAGTGCATAGGTTCTTCCACAAGTCAAAGCATCACATCCAGAACTAGCAAAATACACATGGAATGCTGTTCTAAACATAGTCGTCATCATAAGTGCAAACTCTTTTTTTTTTCTTTTTTTTTTGGGGGGGGGGTTAGACAAGGATAGGTATATCAGAAAGGAGGGGCAGGGGAAATCAGGAGGGAGGACTAAGGTAGAGTTTGAAAAGGTGGGTTTTGAGTCTGCGTCGAAATAAATGGCACAAAACGCGGCACGTGACGGTTTGGGGCCGGACCCTGGTCCTGCCAGGGCTGACTTTAGCTGGCGGCCACGCTTCATTGGGCGTGGTGTCATGCAGGGATGGAGGGTCCAGTCCGCTGGACACAGCCCAGGCGGGGGATCGAACCACCACCTCGGACTGTTGTCAGCCATTTTGTGTCTCCTCCCGGCTGAAGAGATCTGTAGGCAGCAAATGGTGGCAACAGGAAGTGATGCAGAATTCCCCGCTCGCTGAACTGAAGAGCTACAGAGCAGATCCAACCGTTCTCTCTTCGTCTCTCTGCCTCCTCCCCACCTCTCCTTCTCTTTTCCCCTTCTCCATTCTCTTCTAACCACATTCCCCCTCTCTTTCTCGGCCACCCTTGCTCCGCCTCTGCCCTTCTTCTCTCCCCTCGGTTCGGTCTCCTCTTCGTCTTCCTCCGCGTGTTCCGGGAGACTGAGGGGTCTCCTAGCAGCGGGGATGTGTGAGTTGAGGATGTCTCCATCTGGTGCATTCAACCGGGCGTGCTGCACTCTAGCGCCCCCTGCAGTCAGCCCGGCGCGCTGCACTCTAGCGCCCCCTGCAGGCGGAGTCTGCTCTGGCCGTAGCGCTGCACTATCTGCCTCACGCGCCGCTCCTCCTCACACCGCAGGATGCGCAGGAAGTTGTCCAGCTCTGGCAACGCGAAGGCGTCCCACTGAAAAACCAGAATACACGCATAACTTTGCAGAACCCATTTAACCTCCCCATAGAACCTGGCAGGACACTGTAGAACCCAGCAGAACTCTCTATAACCCTGCATAGCCTGACAGGACACTATAGAACCCAGCAGACCTCTCTATAACTCTGCATAGCCTGACAGAACACTGCAGAACCCAGGAGGGCTCTCTATAACCCTGCATAGCCTGACAGGACACTGCAGAACCCAGCAGACCTCTCTATAACTCTGCATAGCCTGACAGAACACTGCAGAACCCAGCAGGGCTCTCTATAACCCTGCATAGCCTGACAGGACACTGCAGAACCCAGCAGACCTCTCTATAACTCTGCATAGCCTGACAGAACACTGCAGAACCCAGGAGGGCTCTCTATAACCCTGCATAGCCTGACAGAAGACTGTGGAACCCAGCAGGGCTCTCTATAACCCTGCATAGCCTGACAGAACACTGTAGAACCCAGCTGGCCTCTCGATAACTCTGCATAGCCTGACAGAATACTGCAGAACCCAGCAAGGCTCTCTATAACTCTGCATAGCCTGACAGAACACTGTAGAACCCAGCAGACCTCTCTATAACTCTGCATAGCCTGACAGAACACTGTAGAACCCAGCAGACCTCTCTATAACTCTACATAGCCTGACAGAACACGGCAGAACCCAGCAGGGCTCTCTATAACCCTGCATAGCCTGACAGAACACTGTAGAACCCAGCAGAACTCTCTATAACTCTGCATAGTCTGACAGAACACTGCATAACCCAGCAGGGCTCTCTATAACCCCTGCATAGGGAATGGCAGATAAGCTCCAAGCAGCCGTCGGGCCCTTGAGAACGGCCCTTGAAGAACACAGCTACAAGAAACTTGCACTCAAATGTTCCGCCAGCTTCCCGCGGTCTGCGCCCCCCAGCGTTGTCAACATCTCAACACCCCGCTCAGCTGAACTGCAGTAAACCCGGTGCAACGACAGCGATGACGATGAGTACTGAGGAGGTGTGCGCTCACGTTGATCTGCGCCGGGTGTTCCTGCAGCTCCAGACGGAGCGAGTCCTCACCGGGCCCCGCGCACAGACGCAGGAGCAGCGGATTCTCCGTCCGCCCCAGCCGCCACACGCGCTCTAGGGGATGACACTTTATTACTTTATTGTTGTATTATTTTTAGACTTATTAAAAAAAGAAAATCCCAGAGTGTAAGTGCAGGGGGGAGGGGAGGGGTGGGCAGATGAGCGCTCTGTGGCTACACAGTGTGGCACACGCAAACATGCAAACAGAGCAAAACAAACACGGAATTTGTGTTAGCATGTGGGTGCGTAGTGAGAGGAAATGGAAATGGAAAGTGTGTGTGTGTGTGCTTGTGTGCGTGTGTGTGTGTGAGTGTGTGTGAGTGTGTGTGTGTGTGTGGTTGTGTGTGAGTGTGTGTGAGTGTGTGTGAGTGTGTGTGTGTGTGTGTGTGAGTGTGTGTGTGTGTGTGTGTGTGAGTGTGTGTGAGTGTGTGTGTGTGTGTGTGTGTGTGTGTGTGAGTGTGTGTGTGTGTGTGTGTGTGTGTGTGTGAGTGTGTGTGTGTGTGTATTTGTGTGTGTGTGTGTGTGTGTGTATGTGCGTGTATGTGTGTGTATGTGTGTGTATGTGTGTGTGTGTGTGTGTGTGTGTGTGTACAGGCTCACCGTGGCCCATGCAGCATTTGTGTGTGTGTATGTATGTGTGTGTGTGTGTGTGTGTGTGTGTATGTGCGTGTATGTGCGTGTATGTGTGTGTGTGTGTGTGTGTGTGTGTGTGTGTATGTGCGTGTATGTGTGTGTATGTGTGTGTATGTGTGTGTGTGTGTACAGGCTCACCGTGGCCCAGGCAGCGTGTGTGTGCGTACAGGGCCACCCTTGGGGCCTGGGCCTGGCCCAGCAGGGGCAGCAGCGCCTGGATCACTTCACACACGCATGTGCAGGAGCTGATGTGCAGCTGCTTTGGGTTCTGGGAGACAGACCAACCATCCAGCCTGACGTGGACCTTTATGAAGCCACGGTAGGATCCGTCTCTGTTCTGCATCAACACAGAAAGCACAAGTTACTCTAATTCACACACTGTGTCTTCCGATTATTTAAGGAAGTTCATACAGTAATAGGCGGCACAGATGGTGCAGTGGGTAGCACTGCCGCCTCACAGCAAGGAGGTCCTGGGCTCAAATACCGGTTGGCCGGGGCCTCTCTGTGTGGAGTTTGCATGTTCTCCCCGTGTTTGCGTGGGTTTCCTCTGGGTTGGAGAGTCTAAATTGCCCATAGGTATGAGTGTGTGAGTGAATGGTGTGTGTGCCCTGCGATGGACTGGTGACCTGTCCAGGGTGTATTCCTGCCTTTCGCCCAATGTATGCTGGGATAGGCTCCAGCCCCCCTGCGACCCTGTTCAGGATAAGCGGGTTAAGATAATGAATGAACGAATGCAGTAATGTGTGATGCGTTAAATGGTTGTCTTCCATCTTCCAAAAATGATGCTCCACAGAACGACACAGTGGAACATTCTGGATGGATATCATTCCAAACATTGAGAAAAAAGCGGAGAGCTGCACAACAAAACTTGTTTGAAAACTCTGAAGGAGCGTTCCTGACATCAAAGGTTAAAGCATTATGAAAGATTCAAAGTCTGAATGCGTTTGTGTGCGCTTCTCTCTCACCAGCACCATGGGCAGGTCGCCGTTGATCTGAACATTGTACTCCTTCACCTTCTGCACCGCCTCGGAGACTGATAGCTCACTTTTTCCCCAGTCAGCATCCTCATCCTGTCACACAGCGGAGATCATTACTCAACACACTCGCCCGTTTACTCATTCCATTACATTATTGGCATTTGGCAGACGCTCTTATCCAGAGCGACGTACAATTGATTAGAAGACAATCCTCTCCTGGAGCAATGTAGGGTTAAGGGCCTTGCTCAAGGGCCCAACGGCTGCGCGGATCTTAGTGTGGCTACACCGGGGATCGAACCACTGACCTTGTGTTTCCCAGTCCTTTACCTTAACCGCTACGCTACAGGCCGCCCGACTCAACCTCGTCATTCTTCCGCTCACACAAAGGGATAGTGTGTGCGCGCTTAGGTTTATTTCAGTCCTTCTCCTGGAAGATGTTTACCCTTACCACATTGGTGTCTTTCTCCACGACGCCATCGTAAAAATCTGACTGATCGGTATAAGGGATGCAGTCTGATTGGACGAAAGCTCTGCACCGGTAGTGACAAGTGAACCGGCAGTCTGTCAAGGAAAGGGGAGGGCGAGAGAGAAACAGAGAGAGTTAGATTATTCTTATTGTTGTTATTCTTCCTGTTTTACCAGAGAATTGCCAGCTTTGCCAGGATACAATACTCAGGACTAAACAAAGATCTATCCTCTTCTTGGAGTAAAATAAAAGACTGGCCCCAGAATAAATAGAGTGGCCACTGAAGCTTGGCTTAAGGTTTGGGCGTATACTTTCTGTGTAACCGTGTAGCAGTTTCAGGCAAAGAGAGACGTCTCTCAGCGCTGTCCTGTTGTCCACTTAACAGTGGACTATGCAGTAGTTTAGCACACAGTAGTTTTTCAGTAGATGCCCGAAAGCTGTGTTTTCATTGAGTCAGATCTCCCCACTGTTGACCGAACAGGGACTCTCTCACTCTGCTTAGGTTAAGGGGGGGGGGTTACCACATGTTAATGACGGACCTGTGGAAGGGGAGTAGGTGGAATGTGTTTGTTTAGTCCCTGACCAGTAAACACAACAGTCGGTCAAGGCCGAGACTGCCCTCTGCTCAGGTAAATGACACCTGGGTCAGTGACAGGAGCATAGAGCAGCTTTATAGCTGCTAGTGAGCTGCAGGAATGAACAATGTTGTTAAATATTTACACACGCACGCAAGCACACACACACACACACACACATGCACACATATACAGTGTAAGTATTTATCTGATACTGCAGTCAAGCATAAAAACACAGAGGCTCAAAATGTCAGGGATTTTCTAGACCTTGTAACAGCTCCAGTTCAGTGTCCATAGATCATAGTTTTCACAGATTGCAAAATTGATTCATCGGGCACTTTGCATACAGCCTCCTCCAAAAGTATTGGAACAGCAATGTCAATTCCTTAGTTTTTGCTACTGAAGACAATTGAGTTTGAGGTCAAAAGATGTACATTTCAACTTTTCCATCCTGGTATTTTTATCTAGATTTGTTAATCAACTTAGAGCATATCACCTTTTGTATCAAACCACCCACTTTTTAGGTGAGGGAAAGTATTGGAACATGTGACTGACAGATGTGTCCTGTTAGATTGACTGGCTGAACAATAAATAGTGCTGAATGTCTACTCTTGGTTTTAGTCTTGGTTTTAGCCTTCTGCATTTGCGTAAGACTGCATTTGCGTAAGAAAATATAAACCAACAAGAAGACCAGAGAAAAGTTGTCCTCGGGAGAAATGCAAACCATTTTGAAGCTTAGAGAAGAGGGGTAATTGCACAAAAACTTGCAATGTCCTGAAGAAGCAAGAAACCGCTGGCGTACTGAGCAACAGACATCGAACAGGTCGACTGGGGACAACAACAGGACATCACAAACAACCTCCACAGGGCAGGGGCGAAGGTCTCTCAATCAACCGTTTGAAGAAGATTTGGAGAGCAGCAATATAGTGCAGTAATACTTATAGTGATACTGTGGCTATGACACAATGATGATGTGAATGGGTTGCGGGCTTGATGCTGTTATTGCAAGCAAGGGATACGCTACCAAATATTAAAGTGTTAAATTACTTTCATTTACTTAAATGCTCTCTGTTACAATACTTTTGCTCACCTAAAAATTGGGTGATGTTCTAAGTAGTTTCACAAATCTAGGTGTAAATACCAGGAAATAAAATCTGAAATTCTGAACTCCTGTTCAACTTTAGTTGGCCTTGATATTGCAATACTGTATGTACACCACCCCCCACACACCCCACCCTTGTAATTTTCTTAATTACTGTTTTTGTTTAGAGGAATTATTTACCCAAATTATGTCAGAAATATTCATGAAGAATAAATAATCTCTCTAACAGGGACCAAACTTGACAACTACTGGTCTATCTGGCTTACCAAAGCCAGGTATTTTGGTATTTCAAAATGCTTTAAAGATGTGCATCTTCCCGAGATAAATCTAAATCACACCACACACATTCATACAAACATACTTCTGTCCACATATTAACATGAGCACACTCTCGCTCATACAAACACACAGACTGAAGGAACTTCTCTCAGAACCTGTATTATCTTCACATGGATTTGACAGTCAGCAGGATTACACTGCCCTCTATTGGTGGTTCAGAGTAATCACAAATTTGACCGACTTGCAACTGCCTAAAGTATTTTAAAGGCATACTATGCAGGATTTTCACCGTAAAAATATTATAAAACAAACAACCTCAGTCATTTGTATGATAAACCGGCAACCTGTGTTCACTTCTGCCCTATACCTTGCTTGTCTACTTGCATTTGTTATTCTAAAAACCCCCTAGGGCCGCTTCTGGGCGTGGCCCTTGTTTATTTCTGTGCTGTATCTGAAAAGCGTGTGTCCAACACACTGACCTCATGCACTCTACGATCCAATAAAAGGAGGAGGACAAGAGGAGACATGTATGGATTGCCGACTACAGTGTTAGCTGGGTTTGCAAAAGACGAGCCTTGGTGGCTAACCATTAGTCAAGAAGCTGGCCAGCATTTGGAAACATTAATTAGCTGCCGTGTTATATGCTAACTAAATTCAGTTTTATACAGTACGTCAGCTGGCTGGCCATGATAGCACTGTCCCACTGACTGTACAGTACTACTGCTCATATTTCCAGGAGATTCTACCGGCTTATTTCCTCTCCTGGGCAGGGAGCTCATGCCTAAATCCAAAAGACTCCCGGACTTTCAGAAGACTTGAGATGTCTGCATAGCTGCCAACTCTCACGCTTTCGGCGTGAGACACACGCCTGTTTTCACACGCACATGCAAATGCGTGTGTCTCACGCCGAAAGCGTGAGAGTTGGCAGCTATGTTGTCTGATAAAAATAAAAGTGACACTGAATTTATGTGTTTGTGAGTATGTGTACTTATGTTATTGAATTGTGCAATGGTCTGCTCCAAGCAGGCTTGAGCAGACCAAAATCCAGCCAGTGTGGGTTCATTCAATCACCAGCAATGTTTAGCTACCCTGTAACCTCTCCGCAGTCTCACTGCTATGAATGCAGCTCTTACTGCATTTTTTTTTTAAAGAGACGCAATTGCAGTAACTTAGCTGACATATAGTTAGGTACAAACTACAACTAAATACGAACACAAGTAAAGTCAGTTAAAAAGCAAGCTAAATGGCTAGCTAATGCTAACGTCAGCTAGCTAAATGGCTTGTGTGGAAAGCGACTATTAAAGCTGATGTTTATTAGACCATCTTAGATATTAGGGTTTTCTTAGTTACATGTGCTTTCATGTAAATACATAGTGTATGTTTGCATGTGAGTGCATCTTTGTTTGTGTGTGTGTGCATATACACTCAGTGAGCATTTATTATGTTTTCATTATACTTATTTTTTAGACTTATTAAGTCTTCAGCTGTTGTAGCCTATCCACTTATAGGTTGGATGCGTTGTGGGTTCAGAGATGTTCTTCTGCGTACCACTGTCGTAATGTGTGGTTATTTGCGTTACTGTCACCTTCCTGTCAGCTTTGACAAGTCTGGCCCTTCTCCTCTGACCTCTCTCATTAACAACATGTTTCTGCCTGCAGAACTGCTGCTCACTAGATGTTTTTTTGTTTTTCACACTATTCCCTGCAAACTTGAGAGTCTGTTGTTTGGGAAAACCCCAGGAGATCAGCGGTTTCTGAGATACTCAAACCACCTTTCGGGCACCAACAATAATTCCACGGTTAAAGTCACTTAAATAACATTTCCTCCCCATTCTGACATTTGGTTTGAAAGCAGCTGAACACCTTGACCACACTTTTATGCATTTAGTTGCTTCCACATGATTGGCTGATTAAACATTTGCATTAACAAGCTGATGTACAGGTCTACCTAATAAAGTGCTCACTGAGTGCATGTGTGCTTGCCTGTACATGTGACCTCACTAGCTCAATCAGTTCTCAGACAGACAACAATACACAGAGATAAAGTGACAGTGGAGGTACATTTTTGTTCTTCAAGGATCAAATTTCAAATTTCCCAGATGTATCCTGAACGTGCAGTAATGTCCTCGTTGAGTGTAGCGTAGTGGTTAAGGTAAAGGACTGGGACCCGCAAGGTCGGTGGTTCAATCCCCGGTCTAGCCACAATAAGATCCGCACAGCCGTTGGGCCCTTGATCAAGGCCCTTAAACCCTGCATTGCTTCAGGGAAGGATTGTCTTCTGCTTAGTCTAATCAACTGTAAGTTGCTCTGGATAAGCAAAAATGCCATTTAAAAAATATATATATATTTGTTTTTAGTATTACTGCACTTTCAGGATACAAATGAGTATGTTTTCCAAGCAAAAAAAAAAGATACAGATTAATTGTATACTGCTAACTAGGGGCACAATTTTATGTGCCGATGGGGCACCGGCCCTGCCTCGAGTACTCAAACGTCTCGAGGCCCTTTCCACACCGTCACTTCAGCGAGCGCAGACAGAAGCGTGCGGCCCGTACTCACAGGTGCAGCGGAGACTCTGCTTGTACAGGCCCCAGATGAAGCCTCCACACAGGTCGCAGCCGGTCATCTGGGTGTGGCTGCAGGGCCGGAAGTGGTGCCCCGCCCCTGGCCTGCCCCTCAGCAGGGGGTCCCCCAAAATGACACGGCCGCCCTCCATCTTTACCACCTGGCCCTGCCGTGGTTTGCCGGGGCCCCAGCGGGGGACCCGCGGCGCGGTCAGGTCTATGTGGTCGTCCAGGCTCAGGTCCCGCAGCTCGATCCGGACCGCGCGAGACATGCTTGGCCTGATCGTGTCTGCGCTGCCCTCAACCGCATCCACACCACCCTGCCCTGCCGGCGTGACGTCTCCCACGGCCTCTGCCACCAGCCGCACGCAGCACCGGGGTGACAGCACAGCACGGAAACAGGGTATAGCGGAGAACACGGGAGACACGTTTGACAAAATATGTTAGAAGGGTGTACTCGGTTTTCAACCCGCGAGACATAAGTCTGCGTGAACAGGAATGAAGCGTTCGCAAGACCGGGAGGAGTGACTCCGCGGCTCCGGATAGCGCTTTAATCCCGCCGCTTGAAGGCACACGTCAATTGCCCAGGGTAAACCCAAAGCATCGTGTCAGAGATGAGCCGGATTAAGGATCGGATTAAGTCATCGCAGTGCAGTGATTAATGGATGAAGGCCGACAGTGCAGTGTTTTAAAACAGTAACGCTATAGTCATAACCTTTAAAATATACACAGTTATCTTAAAATGTCTATTTGTCAATGTGATTATATTAATGAAATATATTAAATCCGAAGTAAATACGATACAATTAAATAAAGAATAAAGAATAAATTAAAAGGCCTACGCTCCATTAAATATGGCCTATATAAATAGTAGCCTAGTAGTGTAACCGTATGTTTTGTTAAACTCAGTTTTTAACAAACAGATAATGTATAATCGATAAAATAAAAAGATACATTGTAAACAATTCCTACGTCTATTTAGGACACCAACTCAGCGGTTACTGGCTTGCATAGGTGGTGTCTCGAGCAGAAACATTATTTTCATGCGGCTACTCTACAACGTGAGTTACTGTACACAGTTTAGTTAAAGGCACTCACGTATGCAAGTGAAAATAGATTGTATAAGAATTGTATGTTCTATACGTACGTACCTTCACGGTCCAGAGGCCGTATGCTACAATAGGCTATACGCGGCTTGTTGAAGTGCGCACCTCACTCTGTCGGAATAGGTAGCCTACGGATAGCTGTTCTCGGCACCCCGCAGGGCTGACTTCCAGAAACAACAGAGAAGCTTCGGTCCACAACCAGTCCGTTTTCAACCGCGGGACGGTCAAGCAGTTCGAACAGCACCTGACTGGTATACATTTTTTTCTCCGCGCGTGCACATCTCGCAGATAAAGATAATCCCTGTTTACGTCTATGCACAGACTCCACTGCGTGAGTATGATAGAATTCTATGATGCACAGATACGCCGTGAAATGTTCAGTGTTATATCAACTCAGATTTGAGCGCACTGCATAAACTCTGTCGAGTGCAATAAGCACTGTGAAGTTTTTACGGTACAATTTAGAGAGAAAACCGCGCGTTTGCTAAATGGACGATAGTTAAATGAGCTTTCATGGAAGTTCTATATAGTTTGCTGTAATACAGGTAAATTTGAGATGATACACGCCGGTAGGCTACTATTTGATACTGCTGCGTTTCAGATGGCTCTAATGCTCCAATGCATAGGTGAGTTTGAGGTAGGAAATCCTGAGGTTATACATGTGTCAGAATGATACAGGCTTAAGATCCCGTTTTAAAGTGTGAATTCCACAAAGAATAAAGACACCGTTCCTTATCAGCCGTGGAGGACAGGAGGAATTATGGGAACACGGTGGATAACACTGGCTCTGTGTTGACAGCGGCCTTTGGCGTGGAGCCCAGAGTCACAAGGATAGAAACTATGTTGCCAATTGAAAATAATTGTAATTGGATCTCAATGCCCAATTTGGTTTGCCCTGCTGGCATTCGTAATAACAAACACTATTTGCTTTGTTTCCAGACATTCAATGGAACCCGATTTCCTAGCAAGAAACCTCACGAATCACTGTCAATAATACAGAACCGAGTTCAAATAATATACATGTTTTAACACCCCCCCCCCCCCCCCCCAACCCATGTTATGCATTTTACCGCATTATAACAAGATGACAATGAGAGAAATGGATCTGGAGATGGAGAGATGAGATCATTATTTCACACACAATTCATCATGCTTGGGGGCAGTAGTGTGCAATACAATACTGGGTCAAATCTCAGCCTTCAACTTGCTGCCCTAGTGGTACGATATAGGACAGTGGATTGTAACTTGGTGATTTGACTGGCTAGTCCAGGGGTTGTTGGAACGACTTTATTCAGTCTCTGAATCCACATATTTTTATTTTATTTTAACACTCGCACATTTTAGTCGTTTAGTGATTTTACAGAGACACTGTCACAAAGACAATATACAGAAAAAGCAGTACATATGAAAAGTAAGGAAAGCCCAAAAAGATTTAAAAGGAAAAAAACACAGTGGAATCGTAAACACTGTTTTAAAGGCAGTTAAAACTTTCCAACTGCTTCCAGCGTATCGTGTGCCGCTATTTCACAGTATAGAGGTGTATAAATTAATTGATTCGCATTTGACTTGTACGGTCTATGTTCATCGCCTACTCGATGCGTAATTACGGGATGAATGAAGAAACGGACTGCCACGTGGGTTCCCTCCTAGCTATGGGCGTGGTAGACTTGAAGTGGGTTCTGATTGGACCGATGTGTTCCCTGTGCGCTGTATGCTGTAAATTGATACTGTGTTGCCAGATATGGCTGTTTGGTTCCATTTCATTGGTCACTATCCAGACTACGACCGGACTTTTAAGACTTAAAATACAACGGAAATTCTGGGGCATTTTCCCTCGAAATCGTGTTAACTAGTACTAACTAGAATACAAGTTTGTTGAAACGTTAAGAAGCCAGTTATTAGTTTGAACTTTTAAAGTAAGTGGTTTCCCAAAACAACCCCCAAGCCACAAAACAAGCGATATTTAACATTTGCTCTTATTTCGGCTGTGCTATAGGAAGACTGCCTTCTTTTGTAGACAGAATACGTCAGTGGCTTTAGATTTCGACGTCAGCCTGGCAGCCTTAGTAGCCGATAAAACTTGGTTGTCGCGCACCGAGCGATATATTTCGCCGGTGAAACCAACGTCATCAGTCTGGCGTGGCCGTGCAAGAGGTAACGTTAGCTCATTTCAACGGTTCCCCTTTTGTTCGACTGTAAATGCTTGCAACAGGCAATGTAGATAACATAACGGCGCTTCCGCTGCGTGGTTTCCGTGTTCGTAGTTTTCAACACCATCAGGAACAGCGATAATGAGTAGCCTCCCCTAGGGTAGCCTATTCGTGGAGTGATAAAAAAAATATTCTTTCGATGTTTCACATACTGTAAATTGAGTAACGTTAGCGTTATTGCCTTATGACTCCACACTCTTTCGTTTCCTAGGGTTTCGAAATCTTTAAGCCACAGGCGCCACCGTGCGGAAAGAGGAATCGTCGATCGGGTTCACGCCGGGTAACGCAGATCTTTAGGTTTCGCGTAGCAGACGAGGTGCGCGGGGGAAGGGAAAGTCCAGCAGCGAGACCAGATGGCTCAGGTTCTGGAAACGGAACCCGGGATCTATCACTGTCTGCGAGTGACGTGTGGAGTGGCTGTCCACATCACGTGCGTGTCTTTTACGGTGTTCGTCGCGGCGTTGGCCAGACCCGGCAGCAGTGAGTAGATTCGCTTCGCAGCTCCTCCTGCGTTGGACGCAGGACGCTGCGTCATTTTGTGCCCTCTGAAATATCTGTGGATTGTAAAGTGGGCTACGGTTGGCAAAGAAAGGGTGCTAATGCAATTGTCTGTTGTCCAGGTTTGTTTTCTTGGCACCCGTTCCTGATGACCCTGGCGGTAAGCATCACGCTGTTAAGTTTGTTGTAAATTATGATAACTTGTGGATTAGACTTGTAGGGCCAAACCCAAGCCCCTTTTTTTAAATGTGAAAAATAAGTTAAAATGACTGTGCCGTGCTGTGCACTGCTCCAAACTAAAAATGAGACTCCCATCTCTGCTGACGCGAATTCTTATGGCGAGCATTCGTGTTTGTGACACACGAATGATCGCCATAAGCGGCCTGTAGTGTAGTGGTTAAGCTGCATGACTGGGACCCTCAAAGTCGGTGGTTCGATTCCCGGTGTAGCCACAATTGGATCCGCACAGCCGCTGGGCCCTTGAGCAAGGCCCTTAACCCTGCATTGCTCCAGGGGAGGACTGTCTCCTGCTTGGTCTAATCAACTGTACGTCGCTCTGGATAAGAGCGTCTGCCAAATGCCATGTAATGTAATACCTGTCCTATTTCCCCCTCTTCCCTGCCGTTTTCTCTCCCTCCTCTCCCTCGCCCCCCCCCCTTTCCCCCTTTCCCCCTTTCCCCCTTTCCCCTCCAGTTTTCCTTCCTCATGACCGAGGCGGTCCTGCTCTTCTCCCCGCACTCCTCTCCCCTGCAGAAGGCGCCGCACAAGAGCAAGGCGCGCTGCCACTGGGTCCTGCAGTGCGCGTGCGCGGCCTGCGCGGGCCTGGGCCTGGCCGCCATCGTCTGCAACAAGCACCTGAACGGCAAGCCGCATTTCACCTCCTGGCACGGGGTGGCGGGCCTGCTCACGGCCTGCGGCCTGGGGGCGCAGTGCCTGGGGGGCCTGCCGCTGCTGTACCCCCGGCTGCTGAAGGGCCGGTCGCTGGCGCGGCTGAAGCGCTACCACGCCGCGTCGGGCCTGCTGGCCTACCTGCTGGGCACGGCCAGCCTGCTGCTGGGCATGAGCTCCCTGTGGTTCGCCGCGGCGGTGCCGGGGCCCGCCTGGTACCTGGCGGCGGCCTGCCCCGTGCTCGGCGCCCTGCTCGTCATGAGCCAGGTCACCGGCGCGTACGTGGCCAGGAAAGCCCTGCGCCCCTAACCCGCGCGGGGCGCGACGTGCGACTCCGCTTCGGTGCGCGGTTACGGCCATCCGGTTGTCACGGTTACGGGCATCCGGTTGTCACGGTTGCGGCATCCGGTTATCGTGGGAACTGTGTTGGGAACTGTGGGGGAACCGTGTTGCGGCGTTGTGGGTCCTGATGTCCGTCACGAAAAAAACGAGTGCGAGGTGTGTGATGTAAATGCTTGCAACTAAAACGAAAGGCCTTTATCTTTCAGCAGACAAAGTAAATGATTAGAGAATTGGCATAACTATATTTGGGGTATTCATGGGCTTAAGGATTGCATTATGAGATGCAAGAGAGATTAGTTGTGTGACATAAAAGAACCAAAACATCTTTCCTGAGTGGTGTGTGTGAGTGAGCGAAAGAGACATCTAGTTTTCACATTAGTTGCGAATGCAGTGACATACACTAAATCCACTGGTGAATTTGAACCACTAATAACCAACATTGGAAAAATGTTGGTTATTAGAAGGAAATTGCCCAAAGTGGGAAGTGGCTAATTTAATTAATTAAATATTTATTCATCATTTATGTTGTGGAAATATAGCAGGGATCATCACATCACAGTCTGAGAACTGCTGGTTGTCCACCCTCCCTTTACCTGGGATTCAGGTGTGAAGACCGTCTGGCCAATCAGTAGCACTGATTGTTCCACTAATTACGTGGGAGAAGGGGAAACCAGGGCCGGATTTCAGGGCCGGATTTCAGGTCCAGATTTGATGATTGCTGAAATATAGTGTGTTATATTGACAAGAAACTGTTGAAAATGAACAAACATTAGATTTTGTATAACTGGGTACTAATGAAATATATTTTTTCTACCATTTTATTAAAGACATTCTGAAAAGGTTTGGCACTGTGTGTGTATACATTTGCCCAGTATTTATGTTGTGTAGGCTTGCTGGTTTTTGTTTTCACCTTAAAATCAGTACCCTGCTGAGACCCAGGTAACCAGGTGAGGTGAGTTAATTAATCAATTAGAGCAGTTGATTACTGTTAAGTGCAGAGTAACAATGAAAACCAGCAGACCCTGTAGCTCTCCAGGACCAGGGTTGGAGACCACCGATGTAGCGATTTGTTTTCCTGCGTAATCTAACCAACTCCCTCCTCAACACCAAATCTACCGAAGGCCTGCTGCCCACCACCTGTCTACAAAACGACCTACTCTGGCGGGCATAGGTATATAAACACTCTTACATCACAGAGCACTATACGGAAGTGAGTTTATTTATGATGAAATAACAATGAATATACAATGCCATTTTATGCTGCAAATTTTTCTCTGTAAGTAGGGCAAACAGCGGTGATGTCACGGAGTAAGGATTTATACACTTAGAAAGATGCCCGTCCTTCATCGCACTAGATTACCAGAACAGCTGGGTACTGCCAAATCCTCCACAATGTACAACAATACAAATACAAATGAATAAATATGCACAATAATAAATAATTAATAGTCATACAGTAAAATAACACAGGTAAACATTGTCAGTATGATACAAAAAAAAAAAACTTGAAATGAAATGATAATCTCATCATTGTCATAACGAGCGTTATGCATGTCGGGAGTGTGCTTCCGAGTGTTCCTCCGTGTGTGTAGAACCGTGTTTTGCTCCAGTCTTCCTTTTCAAAAGAGATGTCTCGTACTTCGCCCCAGTTTGCCAGGACGCTGTCCTCCCACGGAAAGGAAGGAATGTTCTCATGGAGGAGGAGGACAGGAAGGATAGAGGAGCAGCAGTGTAGTGTTATGGTAAAAAAAAAAAAAGGTGCAAGTTACTCTGGATAAGAGCATGTGCTGAATGCCATGATGTCATGGGGGCGGGGCTTAGCAGTGACTGGCAGGTGGGGACTATAGGGGGCGGGGCTTAGCAGTGACTGGCAGGTGGGGACTATAGGGGGCGGGGTTTAGCAGTGATTGGCAGGTGGGGACTATAGGGGGTGGGGTTTAGCAGTGACTGGCAGGTGGGGAGTATAGGGGGTGGGGTTTAGCAGTGACTGGCAGGTGGGGACTATAGGGGGTGGGGCTTAGCAGTGACTGGCAGGTGGGGAGTATAGGGGGTGGGGCTTAGCAGTGACTGGCAGGTGGGGAGTATAGGGGGTGGGGTTTAGCAGTGACTGGCAGGTGGGGACTATAGGGGGTGGGGCTTAGCAGTGACTGGCAGGTGGGGACTATAGGGGGTGGGGTTTAGCAGTGACTGGCAGGTGGGGACTATAGGGGGTGGGGCTTAGGAATGCCAGTTTGGACACTTGATTGGGCGGCCCCCCCAGTCGGAAGGCGATGTAGCAGCTGGGGGGGGGGGGGATTTCACTGAATTTAAACCGAATCTTCCCGGCGAGACGCTGCCAAGCTGCCTGCTCCCATGAAGCTGCCACAAGAGCAGCTGTACCGAAACAAGACCACATCGCCACCAACAAACAATGTCATGATCAGGCACAAAACAAGTGTAAAAATCTCATCACAACGAGCCTTTTCAGCCTTGTATGGAGTCGCTTGTCGCTGACCATAAGCTTTGTGGATTGGTCATGTTTACGGGTGGGTCTGCACAGAAGTCACTGTCCCGTTTATGCACTTGCTCATGACTGCAACACACCCTCCGAGTCTCCTCCCGTGAGAATAGCCGGGAGGGTACCGGCCGTGGAGTGGAGGGGCTAATCCTAATCCTTGTGGCTTTGCTAGGTACGTGTTACCAAAGGGAAACTCACGAGACCGGAAACTTCAAAACAAGATACACTTAGTGGTTCTGGGAAAGGTCACGGGGTCTGTGCACAAGGTGCGCGTGAGGAATGCCAATGCCAGTCACAGGACCTTGCAGAATGCACTGCGGGCACGACCCCACACAAAATGGCGGAAGAGTCGCAGCCTTTCTGCTCAGCTGGCCCAAGCTCTCTCTCTCTCTCTCTCCTCTACAGGCTCAAACTGGAGTCCCGCTAGTCCTCCAGAGAGAGGGTGCGCAGCAGGCCCAAGGCTAGCCAGCAATGGAGTGTGGTGGGGACAGTACTGGAAAGTGTCTGAAAGCGCCAGCTCGCTGTGCGGCAAGAAAAGCACTTGAAATGCTAAAATCTTAACAAAACAGTACAGTACTATTTCCCTTTAACATGCTCTCTCCGTGTCCCATCTTCCTTCATGGTGACTTTTTCTTTTTCTTTTTTTTTTGTGAGAGTGAGATATTCAGCATCATTCTGAGTGTCTTTGTGCCAGTGCACCTCTGCACGCACTCATATCCCACGGCACCCTCAGGGTGTGTAAGAACGGACGAGGAAACGCGCGGGACGAGCTCGTGCGCAACAAAATGGCGGCTTCTCGCGTCCCAATCGCTCTCAATCGCAGGCTCTCCTCCCCCTCCTCCCCCTCCTCCTCCTCCCCCTCCCCCTCCTCCTCCTCCTCCTCCTCCCGCCCGTCACTGTCGCGTGACCTCGATGACGTCATCGTCCGAGCTGCTGCCCCCGTCCAGCCCCAGCGCGCCCCGCGGGGAGGGGGGCGGGGGCGGCAGGGCGCCGGCGGAGAGCAGCGGGTTGGGGTACAGCAGGGACTGGCCGTAGGACAGGGGGAACCCCGGCGGGAGCACCAGGGGGGGCACGGCCAGCGAGCCCAGGCCGGCGCCGGCGGCTGCCACCGAGGAGGAAGAGGAGGAGGAGGAGGAAGAGGCGGCGGCGGACGAGACCGCCGCGGTGCCGTAGGGGTCGGGGGTCATGGGGAACATCAGGCGCGGGTCTCCCAGCCGCCCCTGCGGGGGGAAGAAGGGCGCGGCGCCCATGAGCATGGAGCTGAGCAGCGTGGGCCCCAGGGAGCCCAGGCCCAGGGGGAAGCTGGGGAAGGAGGGGGCGGCGGAGCTGCTCTGGGGGGCCGCGGGCCGCTTGGCGGGGGGAGACCTGCGCAGGGGCTCCTTGGCCGGCCGCTTGGCGGAGCGGAGGTCCAGGGGCACGCCCATCCCCAGGCCGGGCAGGGCGTCCGGGCCCGCCTGCGCCCCGCCCCCCGCCCCGCCCAGCTCCCCGTCCGGCCCCTCCCCCGACCCCGCCTCCGCCACGGCGGCGAATCGGCGCAGCTCCTGCTCCGGGCTGCTGGGAGAGAGGGGGCGGGGCTCGCCCCCCAGGGGCACCAGCTTCGGCTGCGACGGCTGCCAAACTGGAGAGAGAGAAAGACCCCACACTCACTACCCAACATTCACTACCCCACACTCACTACCCAACACTGACTACCCAACACTCACTACCCAACACTCACTACCCCACACTCACTACCCAACACTGACTACCCAACACTCACTACCCAACACTGACTACCCCACACTCACTACCCCACACTCACTACTCAACACTCAGACCTGCACCTTCAATGCCCTCTGAACCCTATTTTATTATATGTATGAAAAGTGCTAGATAAATAAAGTTCATTATTATTACTATTATTGGGCCAATGGCAATTCCATGTCATTTCATTCAATCCAGGAAATTAATTAATTGAAATGAACCGAAGATGCCCATTATTTCCTATGATGAAAGGACCGAATTGAACTGGAATTGACCCCCACTCTGCTTCCCTCTGTGGCCCTCAGGCCGAGAGTCCAGTGCGGACCGGGACTCCACTCGGCCCAGCAGTGTAATGAACGGCCCTACCTCTGGAGGTGGCCAGATGCTCCTCTCCTGCTCTGCTTCTGCCGGTCCGGAAGGCAAAGATCCGCCCGTCGTTGGTCCTGATGTAGGTTCCTACGGTGGAGAAGAAGTGAGTCGGCATTAGTCAGCTCTGTGTCAGGTGTAGAGCCCACCCTGGCAAAGACACACTGAATATGAAATATATCTGACACTGAATAGAAGGTTTATCTCTATGTAGACTCTGTATAGGGACGCAGAATGGCAGGGGATTTATCTTCTACATTACATTATTACATTAATGGCATTTGGCAGACGCTCGTATCCAGAGTGACGTACAGTTAATTAGACTAAGCAGGAGACAATCCTCCCCTGGAGCAATGCAGGGTTAAGGGCCTTGCTCAAGGGCCCAAAAGCTACACTGGGATTCGAACCACCGACCTTGGCTGTCCCAGTCATTTACCTTAACCACGACCCTACAGGCCACACTATCTGCCTTATCTGCATTGGGATGTAGTTGGTTGACACACCTTTGGAACCTTTGATGACATGGACTGTCTCTCCCGCACCGATGCGGGCTTGAACATCTGTGGCGCTGTTGGATCCCGGAATCGTGATGTCTGGGAATCCAAAAACAGCGACATTATAGAGGAACACACAATAAAAACATGCGCTTGGGTTGGCGTGACTACACCACGTAAACTACGGGATGCATGTCGGGGATGCGTCACTTTACCGGTGGTAGTGACGATCTTCTGCACGTAGACCCCCGCCTTCTGCAGGTAGCTGACAGGTAAGCCCACACCCGCGCTGGAGCCGGCAGCCATGGAGGGGGCGTGGCCCAGGGGCACCTGGCGGGGCATCAGGGGGATGGGCGTGGCCTGCACAGGGCGGACGCTGGCCACCGGCTTCTCATCCAGGCGTGGCAGGAGGCGGCTGGCGAAGGCAGACAGGTGAAGGAGGAGGAGGAGGAGCAGGACAGGGTCATCGGTTGGGGCCAAGGCAAAAACACAGATATTATGACAGATATGGTTTGCATTGACACTTAAAACACTCCCAACGTGAGGCAGCTTCTTAATCTTCTGACCAAGTACAACACAGTTTCAATGGACGTTCTCTAAACTCCTGTTACCAACCAGAGCCTCCTGTTAAGGAATATGGAGGACGGGAGAGACACAGGCCCTGATCCATCAAGTTAGTTGGTTAGATCCCATCAAGACAACCTTCTTTAACTTTTCTGCTTTTCTTTTTTTTTCTGCAATGATGTATGTCGGGACTTTCATGAGACCTACGACGCTGGACCCAGCCTGTGGTTTCTATAAACACCAGGCCAGGACACCGGGATAGCGTTCTCACTCATTTATCTTTGAAGCTCAGAAACAGTGTCTCCTCCATAAGGAGTGAGGTTGAGGGAGATCGTGTTGAGGGAGATAGTGTTGAGGGAGATCGTGTTGAGGGAGATTGTGTTGAGAGAGATTGATAGTGTTGTGGGAAATCGTGTTGAGGGAGATAGTGTTGAGGGAGAGGGAGATCGTGTTGAGGGAGAGGGAGATCGTGTTGAAGGAGATCGTGTTGAGGGAGATAGTGTTGAGGGAGAGGGAGATCGTGTTGAGGGAGAGGGAGATCGTGTTGAAGGAGATCGTGTTGAGGGAGAGGGAGATCGTGTTGAGGGAGAGGGAGATCGTGTTGAAGGAGATCGTGTTGAGGGAGATCGTGTTGAGGGAGATAGTGTTGAGGGAGATAGTGTTGAGGGAGATCGTGTTGAGGGAGATTGTGTTGAGAGAGATAGATAGTGTTGAGGGAAATCGTGTTGAGGGAGATAGTGTTGAGGGAGAGGGAGATCGTGTTGAGGGAGAGGGAGATCGTGTTCAAGGAGATCGTGTTGAGGGAGATAGTGTTGAGGGAGAGGGAGATCGTGTTGAGGGAGAGGGAGATCGTGTTGAAGGAGATCGTGTTGAGGGAGATAGTGTTGAGGGAGAGGGAGATCGTGTTGAGGGAGAGGGAGATCATGTTGAAGGAGATCGTGTTGAGGGAGATAGTGTTGAGGGAGATTGTGTTGAGGGAGATCGTGTTGAAGGAGATCGTGTTGAGGAAGATCGTGTTGAAGGAGATCGTGTTGAGGGAGATCGTGTTGAGGGAGAGGGAGATCGTGTTGAAGGAGATCGTGTTGAGGGAGATAGTGTTGAGGGAGATTGTGTTGAGGGAGATCGTGTTGAAGGAGATCGTGTTGAGGAAGATCGTGTTGAGGGAGATAGTGTTGAGGGAGATTATGTTGAGGGAGATCGTGTTGAAGGAGATCGTGTTGAGGAAGATCGTGTTGAGGGAGATAGTGTTGAGGGAGATGGTGTTGAGGGAGATGGTGTTGAAGGAGATCGTGTTGAGGGAGAGCGTGTTGAGGGAGATCGTGTTGAGGCACACCAGCTGCGTTGGCTGAAGCTGTGGGCGTTGGGCAGGCCGTGGCCGGCGGGGGGGTAGTAGTGTGGGTAAGATGGCCGGTTGTGGGGGAACGCCGGGCGGTGGTGGGGCACAGACGCGCGCTTCTCGTCCTCGTAGCCCTTCTTGGCGGCCTTCTTCTCCGCGCGGGTCAGCCTGGTCTCCTTACGCTCCATGAGCAGGGACTCGTGATGGAACGGCCGCTGGAGTGTAAACACACACACACGTACACACACACGCATGTACACATACACACACACATACACACACACACACGCATGTACACATACACACACACACGTACACACACACACACCCACAGGCACGCGTACACACACATACACGCACGCACACGTACACACACACACACACACACACACACACACGCATGTACACATACACACACACACACACACCCACAGGCACGCACACACGCATGTACACACACACGCACGCACACGTACACACACACACACACACACACACACGCATGTACACACACACACACACACACACACGCATGTACACATACACACACACGTACACACACACACACACATACACACGCATGTACACACACACACACACACACACACACACACACCAACAGGCACGCAGGCACATGTACACACACACACTACTGTCACATAAGCTGTTACACACACTGTTATACTGTATACTACATTTATACATGCTGCTGTTACTGTTACACAAAATAATGTTACCTGTGAATGTGTGTGTGAACCTAGAAAACGAGATGAGGATAAATTGTACGGGTTCATGTGTGTTTGTGTACGTGTGTGTATGTGAGTCAGCCCAGCGATGCTCACCTTTTCCTACCACTGAAGTGTACCTAATGTTTAGTTTACCAAAAAGCTAGTATCTAGAACCGTATCAAGTCTGGTCTTGAAAACCCCCAGCAATTCTGCCTCCACTACATGTCCAGGCAAGCCACTCCACACAGTGTCCACTCTCAGTGTGAACATTTTTTTACAGGTGTGTGTGTGTTTGTGTGTATGTGTATAAATATGTGTACCTTGGTGATGAGATGGGGATAAATGATACAGGCTTGTTGAATGATGTCCTCCATCTGGTCCTGGGGGTCCAGGAGCAAGGGGGCGGGCCCGGGCTCCTCCTCCACGAAGTGCAGCAGGGACTCGACTTCTCGGCGCGTGAAGTTGAGCACGGGGTTGAGCTCATCCACCACACGGTCTGAGAGAGGGAGTCTGCCGCTTAGACCTGCCCCTCACACTCCCACCTCACTCTGCTGGTGAACAGTAACACACACACACACACACACTCACACTCACACTCACACTCACACTCACACACACACACACACACACACACACACTCACACCTCACTCTGCTGGTGAACAGTAACACACACACACACACACTCACACACACACTCACACCTCACTCTGCTGGTGAACAGTAACACACACACACACACTCACACTCACACACACACACACACACACACTCACACCTCACTCTGCTGGTGAACAGTAACACACACACACACACACTCACACTCACACACACACACACACACACACTCACACCTCACTCTGCTGGTGAACAGTAACACACACACACACTCACACACACACTCACACCTCACTCTGCTGGTGAACAGTAACACACACACACACACTCACACTCACACACACACACACACACTCACACCTCACTCTGCTGGTGAACAGTAACACACACACACACACTCACACTCACACACACACACACACACACACACTCACACCTCACTCTGCTGGTGAACAGTAACACACACACACACACACACTCACACACACACTCACACCTCACTCTGCTGGTGAACAGTAACACACACACTCACACACACACACACACACACACCTCACTCACACACTCACACCTCACTCTGCTGGTGAACAGTAACACACACACACACACACACTCACACACACTCACACCTCACTCTGCTGGTGAACAGTAACACTCACACTCACTCACACTCACACTCCCACCTCACTCTGCTGGTGAACAGTAACACTCACACACACACACACACACACGTCTCTCACCTGACATGCCCTGTTTGGAGACCTGGCGGTCGTAGATCTTGCGCTCCAGGGTGAAGTCACAGACCAGGCGGTAGATGTGGCAGGCCTTGCCCTGGCCGTAGCGGTACACGCGACACACGGCCTGCGCGTCGTGGCAGGGGTTCCAGGAGGCGTCGAACACCACCACGCGGTTAGCGCCCGTCAGATTCACGCCCAGACAGCCCGCCCTGAGGAACACACACACACACACACACGCCAGCTTCCCGTCAGATTCACGCCCAGAGAACCAGCCCTCAGGAACACACACACACACACACACACGCCAGCTTCCCGTCAGATTCACGCCCAGACAGCCCGCCCTGAGGAACACACACACACACACACACACGCCAGCTTCCCGTCAGACTCACGCCCAGAGAACCAGCCCTGAGGAACACACACACACACGCCAGCTTCCCGTCAGATTCACGCCCAGACAGCCAGCCCTGAGGAACACACACACACACACACGCCAGCTTCCTGTCAGATTCACGCCCAGACAGCCAGCCCTGAGGAACACACACACACACGCCAGCTTTCATCAGCGTGTGTGCGAGTGTGTGCGCGAGTATGAGTAAGACTGTCTGTGCTTATGTGTGTGCAGGTATGCACATGTGAGTGCGTATTTGTGTGTGTGCATGAATGTGTACAGTAAGCCTGCATAAGCATGTTTGTCTGTGTGAATATGAATGCAAGTCATGGAGTGTGTGTGGGAGAGTGCGAGTGGGGGAGCGTGTGAGTGAATGTGTATGTGTGTGTTACACAGACCTGGTGGACAGTAGGAAGAGCCAGGTCGTGTGGTTCTCCGGGCTGTTAAACTGATTGATGAGTCTCTCTCTCTCTGAGGCTGATGTGCTCCCATCCAACCCTACAGAGGCATAATCATTTCACAATCATAATGAGCCAGCTCAGTATCACCTGTACACTGCCTTCATTCCACATGCCTTTACTCCTTTAAAATAACAAAAGATGGCAATCAACAATAATGTAATTGAGTAATGCGCTGTCTATTGCTTGTAGTACCAGTTTCTAGGCAACAGAAACACTTGCTGCAGAGACAGAGACACACTGCCTGTAGTGGTTGCTGGGTAACAGATACACACTCACTGTAGTAGTTGCTGGGTAACAGAGACACACTGGCTGTAGTGGTTGCTGGGTAACAGACACACTCGCTGTAGTAGTTGCTGGGTAACAGATACACACTCACTGTTGTGGTTTCTGGGTAACATACACACTCACTGTAGCGGTTTCTGGGTAACATACACACTCACTGTAGCGGTTGCTGGGTAACAGATACACACTCTCTGTAGTGGTTGCTGGGTAACAGAGACACACTGGCTGTAGCGGTTGCTGGGTAACAGATACAGACTCACTGTAGTGGTTGCTGGGTAACAGATACACACTCACTGTAGTGGTTGCTGGGTAACAGAGACACACTGGCTGTAGCGGTTGCTGGGTAACAGATACACACTCACTGTAGTGCGGTTGCTGGGTAACAGAGACACACTCACTGTAGTGGTT
>NC_083773.1:3075741-3113241 GCF_963514075.1 Conger conger | reverse complement strand
TCCGGGTGGTTCCAGATCTACAGGGAACACACAGCCCACACAACCACACTTTAGTGTGGCTGCTGCCCCTCCCCCAACCCCCGGAGCTCATGGATAATAGGGCGGCCTGTAGCGTAGCGGTTAAGGTTCGTGACCCTGTAGCGTAGTGGTTAAGGTTCGTGACCCTGTAGTGTAGTGGTTAAGGTACGTGACTGGGACCCGCAAGGTCGGTGGTTCCATCCCCGGTGTAGCCACAATCAGATCCGCACAGCCGTTGGGCCCTTGAGCAAGGCCCTTAACCCTGCATTGCTCCAGGGGAGGATTGTCTCCTGCTTAGTCTAAAATCAACTGTAAGTCGTTCTGGATAAGAGCGTCTGCCAAATGCCATTAATGTAACGCAACGCAATGTCTTTGAGACAATCTTCTGTGAAAAGCGCAATACAAAATAAATTGAATTTAATTGAACTGAACACTGAACACAGGCCCAGCCCCGTGGGGTCTCTGGCAGGGCGCATGGCCCCCCTGTGGGGTCTCTGGCAGGGCGTGTGGCCCCCCTGTGGCCTCACCTTGCAGCAGACGCAGAAGGCCTTGAGGGGGTTGAGGCCCAGCCAGCCGCTGCTGCCCGCCTCCCGGAAGCGCCTCATGAACTGTGTGTACAGCGCCCTCTGCAGGGGCGACAGGTGCACCATGATCACCGTCTCCTCCTTCAAGGGCAGGTGCGTCCTCAGCACGTCGTGGCCACGCCTGTAACCGCAGACCAGCAGGTTAACCACAAATCCACTCATGAATAAATAAACCGCAAACTCCAAAAGGCAGAGCAGACTACGGCAACAGTCAGGGAACGGTCGCAGGTAAAGGTCGGGGGAGGATACTGCTCTTGCACCTTTGAGCAAGGTACTTGACCTGAATGACTTCACTGTACAAGTACTATGATACAATGTAGTGCAGAGTGTCTGATAAATGCCTGCAATGTAATTACTAAACCAACAGATGAAACTCTACCATCAGGTGAGCCAGTCCACTGTATGCAGCTCATTAATGAAGCACTGCCCTTTGCTCCAGTACACACAGCTAAAACACACCATACACAGCTAAGACACACCGCACACTGCACTTACACACCTAAGACACCACACACTGCACTTACACACCTAAGACACCACACACTGCACAAACACACCTAAGACACACCACACACTGCACGAACACCCCTAAAACCCAGCGCACAGCTCCAGCGGGGCGGTCCCCCCTCTCACCTCTGCACGAAGCCCTCCAGCAGGCTGTGCAGCACGTGGCTGCGGTATCGCATCAGCCGCACGTCCTTGGCGGTGCTGTCCATGCACTGGCCGTTCAGGATGGGCCGCTCGAACATGTTGCTGAACTCCTGTCGGGAGCCCAGGATGTCCGGCCGCACGAAGTCCACCATGCACCAGTACTCCATCAGGCTGTTCTGCAGCGGGTACCCGGTCAGCACCACCCGGCGCCGAGAGCGCACGCTCTTCAGCGCCTGCGACGTGCCCGAGTGGAAGTTCTTTATGCGGTGACCCTCGTCACAGATGACCACGTCCGGCCCGGGCTGGGACAGCGCCCGCTCGATGTCTGCAGAGAGGGAGGGAGGGGGGGGAGGGGGAGAGAGAGAGGGGGAGAGAGAGAGAGGGGGGGAGGGGGAGAGGGAGGGAGGGAGAGGGAGGGAGGGGGAGAGAGGGGGAGGGGGAGGGAGGGGGAGAGAGAGAGGGAGAGGGAGAGGGGGGAGAGAGAGAGAGGGGGAGGGAGAGGGAGAGGGGAGGGGGAGAGAGAGAGAAAGAGAGGGGGAGGGGGAGAGGGAGAGGGGGAGGGGGAGAGAGAGAGGGGAGAGAGAGGGGAGAGGGGGAGAGGGGGAGAGAGGGAGAGAGGGAGAGAGAGGGGGAGGGAGAGAGAGTGAGGGGAAGGGAGAGAGGGAGATGGGGAGGGGGAGGGGGAGAGGGAGAGAGAGAGAGAGAGAGAGAGAGGGAGAGAGAGGGAGAGAGGGGGAGAGAGAAGGGGAAGAGGGAGAGTGGGAGGGAGAGGGAGAGAGAGAGGGGGGAGGAAGAGAGAGTGAGGGGGAGGGAGAGAGGGAGATGGGGAGGGGGAGGGGGAGATGGAGAGAGAGAGAGAGAGAGGGGGAGAGAGAGGGGGAGGGGGAGGGGGAGGGGAAGAGGGAGATGGGGAGGGGGAGGGGGAGAGGGAGAGAGAGAGGGGGAGGGAGAGAGGGAGATGGGGAGGGGGAGGGGGAGAGGGAGAGAGAGAGTGGGGGAAGGGGAGAGGGAGAGGGAGGGAGAGAGAGAGAGGGAGAGGGAGAGAGAGAGAGGAAGAGACAAGTGGGGGAGGGTGAGAGCAGGATTGGACAAGCGTGGGAGAAAGGAAAATGGATGGAGAGAGCGTGGGAGGACAGAAGGGAGGGAGGGTGGTTGTGGGAGTGGGAGTGGGAGGGGACTGTGAGTGTCACTAACAGAGCCGATGTTTCTGAAAGAGCATGTTCACACTCCCACAAGCAGAGCACTGTACTGCTCTATGAAAGGGGTCAGGGGTCAGAGGGTCAGACCTTTCAGCATCTCCTGCTGCCTCTCCTCCTCATCCAGGTCGATGATGACTGGGCCCACAGGCTTCTTGCTCTTCTTCTTCCGCCCGCTGATGAAGCTCTTCTTCAGGGAGAGCACCCGGAACATCTCGTAGCCCATGAGCAGCACGCCGCCCCCTTCTGACCACTCGCTCACGACCTTCGCCCTCGACACTGTGGTCCTGCAGGTGCACAAAACACACCCCTCTGCACACTGTGGTCCTGCAGGTGCACAAAACACACCCCTCTGCACACTGTGGTCCTGCAGGTGCACAAAACACACCCCTCTGCACACTGTGGTCCTGCAGGTGCACAAAACACACCCCTCTGCACACTGTGGTCCTGCAGGTGCACAAAACACACCCCTCTGCACACTGTGGTCCTGCAGGTGCACAAAACACACCCCTCTGCACACTGTGGTCCTGCAGGTGCACAAAACACACCCCTCTGCACACTGTGGTCCTGCAGGTGCACAAAACACACCCCTCTGCACACTGTGGTCCTGCAGGTGCACAAAACACACCACACACTGCACTTACACACCTAAGACACCACACACTGCACTTACACACCTAACACACACCACACACTGCACTTACACACCTAAGACACACCACACACTGCTCTTACACACCTAAAACACAGCACACACACTGCTCTTACACACCTAAAACACAGCACACACACTGCACTTACACACCTAAGACACCACACACTGCACTTACACACCTAAGACACACCACACACTGCACTTACACACCTAAAACACAGCACACACACTGCTCTTACACACCTAAGACACACCACACACTGCTCTTACACACCTAAAACACAGCACACACACTGCTCTTACACACCTAAGACACCACACACTGCACTTACACACCTAAGACACCACACACTGCACTTACACACCTAAGACACCACACACTGCACTTACACACCTAACACACACCACACACTGCACTTACACACCTAACACACACCACACACTGCACTTACACACCTAACACACACCACACACTGCACTTACACACCTAAAACACAGCACACACACTGCTCTTACACACCTAAAACACAGCACACACACTGCTCTTACACACCTAAGACACACCACACACTGCTCTTACACACCTAAAACACAGCACACACACTGCTCTTACACACCTAAAACACAGCACACACACTGCTCTTACACACCTAAGACACACCACACACTGCTCTTACACACCTAAAACACAGCACACACACTGATCTTACACACCTAAGACACCACACACTGCACTTACACACCTAAGACACACCACACACTGCACTTACACACCTAAAACACAGCACACACACTGCTCTTACACACCTAAGACACCACACACTGCACTTACACACCTAAGACACCACACACTGCACTTACACACCTAAGACACCACACACTGCACTTACACACCTAAGACACACCACACACTGCACTTACACACCTAAGACACACCACACACTGCACTTACACACCTAAGACACCACACACTGCACTTACACACCTAAGACACCACACACTGCACTTACACACCTAAAACACAGCACACACACTGCTCTTACACACCTAAGACACCACACACTGCACTTACACACCTAAGACACCACACACTGCTCTTACACACCTAAGACACCACACACTGCACTTACACACCTAAGACACCACACACTGCACTTACACACCTAAGACACACCACACACTGCACTTACACACCTAAAACACAGCACACTGCACTTACACACCTAAGACACACCACACACTGCACTTACACACCTAAGACACCACACACTGCACTTACACACCTAAGACACACCACACACTGCACTTACACACCTAACACACCACACACTGCACTTACACACCTAACACACCACACACTGCACTTACACACCACACACTGCACTTACACACCTAACACACCACACACTGCACTTACACACCTAACACACCACACACTGCACTTACACACCTAAGACACCAGACACTGCACTTACACACCTAAGACACCACACACTGCACTTACACACCTAAGACACCACACACTGCACTTACACACCTAAAACACAGCACACACACTGCACTTACACACCTAAGACACAGCACACACACTGCACTTACACACCTAAGACACCACACACTGCACTTACACACCTAAGACACCACACACTGCACTTACACACCTAACACACACCACACACTGCACTTACACACCTAACACACACCACACACTGCACTTACACACCTAACACACACCACACACTGCACTTACACACCTAAGACACCACACACTGCACTTACACACCTAAAACACACCACACACTGCACAAACACACCTAAGACACAGCACACACACTGCTCTTACACACCTAAGACACAGCACACACACTGCTCTTACACACCTAAGACACAGCACACACACTGCTCTTACACACCTAAGACACCAAGCTCACTGCTCCGGCTCACCGGTGCTCTTCGCTCAGGACGTGCACTCTGAAGGTGCGGGGACTGATGTTTTCCGGATCGTTCTCCGCGGACAGGGCTTCAGCCGCCGGCAGCCAGATGTTAAACTCAGCCAGCCAGTTCTGCAGCGTGTTCACCTACAGGGGACACCAGCCCAGTAACTATCACAAAGGTTTGGGCACCCCCCTGGTTTAAATGTCTGTTACAAAGAACCTGGATGTGATCGAAAGCAAAACCTGAACTCTAAATGGAGTTAAACATGAGACCTTTCTGCAAATGACAAACCAGCTACTGGCTGTTTCAAAACCTAGCTTGAACTGGTAAAAACCATGTATGGAGTATGGAGCACAGCGCTGGTCTGAACTGATCAATCAGCTACCAGCAGTTTCAAAACCTAGCTTGAGCTGGTAAAAACCATGTATGGGGCACGGAGCTGGTCTGAACTGGTCAACCAGCTACCGGCAGTTTCAAAACCTAGCTTGAGCTGGTAAAAACCATGTATGGGGCACGGAGCTGGTCTGAACTGGTCAACCAGCTACCGGCAGTTTCAAAACCTAGCTTGAGCTGGTAAAAACCATGTATGGGGCACGGAGCTGGTCTGAACTGGTCAACCAGCTACCGGCTGTTTCAAATCCTAGCTTGAGCTGGTAAAAACCATGTATGGGGCACGGCGCTGGTCTGAACTGGTCAACCAGCTACCAGCAGTTTCAAAACCTAGCTTGAGCTGGTAAAAACCATGTATGGGGAACAGAGCTGGTCTGAACTGGTCAACCAGCTACCGGCAGTTTCAAAACCTAGCTTGAGCTGGCAAAAACCATGTTGAGTATGGAGCACAGAGCTGGTCTGAACTGGTCAACCAGCTACCGGCTGTTTCAAAACCTAGCTTGAGCTGGTAAAAACCATGTATGGAGTGTGGAGCGCGGAGCCGGTCTGAGCGGCTGTTTGCAGAGAGAGGCTTACGGGGACGATGGTGAGCACGGTGTGCCCCCCCGTGTGGCGGAGCAGGATGTCGATGAAGGAGATGACCTGCAGGGTCTTGCCCAGGCCCATGCTGTGGGCCAGGATGCAGCCGAAGCCGCTGCTGTTGGCGTAGCGCTCCAGAGACTCCACCAGGTTGTCGTACAGGAACCGGATCCCGCCGATCTGAAAACAACGAGACCACAGTTACACACACACAGCATGGATAAAGGCGCTATATAAATGCCATTTACACGCACTACATTACATTACATTCATGACATTTGGCAGACGCTCTTATCCAGAGCGACGTACAGTTGGTTAGACTAAGTAGGAAACAATCCTCCCCTGGAGCGGTGCAGGGTTAAGGGCCGACATGGCTCAGGCAGTAAGAGCAGTCGTCTGGCAGTCGGAGGGTTGCCGGTTCGATCCCCCGCCCGGGCTGTGTTGAAGTGTCCCTGAGCAAAACACCTAACCCCTTGCATGGCAGCCAATCGCCGTCGGTGTGTGAGTGTGTGTATGAATGGGTGAATGGAGAAGCATCAATTGTACAGCGCTTTGGATAAAGGCGCTATATAAATGCCAACCAAGGGCCCAGCGGCTGTGCGGATCTTATTGTGGCTACACCAGGGATCGAACCACCGACCTTGCGGGTCCCAGTCATGCACCTTAACCACTACACTACTGGCCGCCCCACAGCACACACAGCTCAGAGTAGCTCAGAGATGCTGGGAGTAGCTGGGAGTAGCTGAGAGTAGCTCAGAGATGCTCAGAGATGCTCAGAGATGCTGGGAGTAGCTGAGAGTAGCTCAGAGATGCTCAGAGATGCTCAGAGATGCTCGGAGTAGCTGAGAGTAGCTCAGAGATGCTCGGAGTAGCTGAGAGTAGCTGAGAGATGCTCAGAGATGCTCAGAGATGCTCGGAGTAGCTGAGAGTAGCTGAGAGTAGCTCAGAGATGCTCAGAGTAGCTCAGAGATGCTCAGAGTAGCTCAGAGATGCTCAGAGTAGCTCAGAGATGCTCAGAGATGCTCGGAGTAGCTCAGAGTAGCTCAGAGATGCTCAGAGTAGCTGAGAGATGCTCAGAGATGCTGAGAGTAGCTGAGAGTAGCTGAGAGTAGCTGAGAGATGCTCAGAGCAGCTCAGAGATGTTCAGAGATGCTCAGAGACGCTCAGAGAAGCGGTCGGCGTACCTGGTGGGGTTTGACCGCGCGGGCGAGCTGTGGAGAGAGGAACAGGTCCCTCTCGTTGGCCGGGTGGTTGATGTTGACGAGCACGCGGCCCAGGGCGTCGGGCTGGTTCAGGGCGTCGTTGACGTGCGCGCCGCCGCTCTCCTCCGCCCCGGGCGTGTCCTCCTCCTCATTGGCCGACTCGCTGCTGATGCGCTGGGCGTCCTCGTCCCCCGAGCTCAGCTCGATCACGTCTGGGCGGGGCACACGGCACACGGGCACGCGGGCCGGTCAGAGTCCCACCCGACACGACGCACGCGCCAGAACGGCCGACTGCACGCAGGCTGACCCGCTTATAACTTTCCTCTCTCGGGGAGAAGAGAGGCACCATTTTGCAGGGTCAGCGAGTTCATAGTCATTGAGTGAGTGAAGTTTGTCATTGAGCCCTGCTTTAATGTTTGGTGCCACTGAACTCATTGAATCATTGGTGACTTTGAGTTTGAGTTTGACATTATTTGACTCGAGTACATCTTCAGCCAGTGAATTGTCAGTTGCTAAAAATATAAATTCCAACTGCCGGGTCCAACTCAAGATCCATTATCTATACAGACATGAACACAATTAATGATTTTGATTAAATTCCATCGCATTCAAGCTTAGAAAAATGACTATAGTCCCTTTGGCAGTCTGTGGCCACATCATTGGTCCCACTTCTGGCGCACTCTTTCCCAAGTAATAAAACTTTCAAGGGAGAGAAAACTGCAGGATTTCTATACATACTGCATGACCCGTGCACAATAATGTTCCCTTGATGCTTGTAGGGGGGGAGGGGGGGCAGATGGAGAGAGAACTGAGAGAAAACAGACAGCATTCCTACATCCTAACAGCAAGCTAATTACTCACAGTATGGACTAAGATCAAGCCAGATTAAATACATTACATTACATTACATTACAAGGCACAAGGCAGACGCTCTTATCCAGAGCGACGTACAACACAAGGGCAGATCAAACACAAGTACAAGTGTGAAGAGGACAGTACAAGTGTGAAGATTGTCTAATTTTGTCTACTGTCTAATAATGTTAAACCGTGATGACTGGCCTGCTGATGACAAACTCCCTGATGATACACTTACAATATGGCTACTGGCAATTCTCTCAGAGAGGAACACTGACTGACGACCTAACGAAACGGTCACCATCCCCACCCTTAATTATCCAGTGTGCATCCGGGGGGGGTGGGGGGGCACAGACATGAAGCCATTCCACTGTAGCATACTCTCTTAACAGCCAACCCTCACCTCACCTTTCAATCATACATCATGTTTGACTTCATCCGGTAGGCCGAGACTCGAAAGCAAGCCCCTCTCCACGCTGTTATTTTGCGATGGCAGATTGGGAGCAGCCTCGGGTAAAGGCGGGAACTCTCCACTGTGCTGGGACAGGCCCTTACCCTCTCCACTGTGCTGAGACAGGTCCTTACCCTCTCCACTGTGCTAGGACAGGTTCTTACCCTCTCCACTGTGCTGGGACAGGCCCTTACCCTCTCCACTGTGCTGAGACAGGTTCTTACCCTCTCCACTGTGCTGAGACAGGTCCTTACCCTCTCCACTGTGCTAGGACAGGTTCTGACCCTCTCCACTGTGCTGAGACAGGTTCTTACCCTCTCCACTGTGCTGAGACAGGTCCTTACCCTCTCCACTGTGCTGAGACAGGTTCTTACCCTCTCCACTGTGCTGAGACAGGTTCTTCCCTCTCCACTGTGCGGAGACAGGTTCTTACCTTCTCCACTGTGCTGAGACAGGTTCTTACCCTCTCCACTGTGCTAGGACAGGTCCTTACCCTCTCCACTGTGCTGAGACAGGTTCTTACCCTCTCCACTGTGCTGAGACAGGTTCTTACCCTCTCCACTGTGCTGAGACAGGTCCTTACCCTCTCCACTGTGCTGAGACAGGTTCTTACCCTCTCCACTGTGCTGAGACAGGTTCTTACCCTCTCCACTGTGCTGAGACAGGTCCTTACCCTCTCCACTGTGCTGAGACGGGGGTGGTGTGGGAACTTCGTCCTCGCTGGCGCTGCTGTCCAGGCAGATCACCTCCCCTGGCCCCGCCCCCGGCCCCGCATGCACAACCACCTCACCTGGAGAGAGAGAGGGAGAGGGGGGGGCAGAGAGAGAGAGGGGGGGGGGGGGAGAGAGAGAGAGGGGGAGGGGGGAGAGAGAGGGAGAGGGGGAGAGAAGGAGAGAGAGAGGGAGGAGAGAGGGAGAGAGAGGCAGAGAGAGAGGGGGAGAGAGGGAGGGAGAGACAGAGAAATACAGTACAAGGTAGGGCAGGGGAGGAAAAAGTGAGTGTGGTAGAAGAAGGGTAGAAGAAAGAAAGAGGGTACATTAAATGCAACATCAACCGTGTCCAATACCTATGGTCATTAACACAAAAATGATATGGCCTTATGGCTGTATATGTAATACCTGCAGGTGTGGCTTTACCTGCGGGGCACTCAGGTAGGGGTGGGGCTGGGAAATCCTTCCTCTGCTGTTCCAGACGCTTTCTCCTCTCTAGCTCCTCCTGCTGGGCAACCTGGGTCACTGCCTCAAGCTGGTGCTCTTTCAACAGCTTCCTGAAAGAAGATGAGTCCTCTGAACCATGTGTGTGCGTGTGTGTGAGAGTGTGTGTGTGTGTATGTGTGTGTGTGTGTGTGTGTGTGTGTGTGTGTGAGTGTGTGTGTGTGTGTGTGTGTGTGTGCGTGTGTGAGTGTGTGTGAGTGTGTGTGAGTATGTGTATGTGTGTGTGTGCGTGTGTGTGAGTGTGTGTGTGTGTGAGTGTGTGTGTGCGTGTGTGAGTGTGTGTGAGTGTGTGTGTGTGTGTGAGTGTGTGTGAGTATGTGTATGTGTGTGTGTGCGTGTGTGTGAGTGTGTGTGTGTGTGAGTGTGTGTGTGTGTGAGTGTGTGTGAGTATGTGTGTGTGTGCGTGTGTGTGTGAGTATGTGTGTGTGTGTGTGTGTGTGCGTGTGTGTGAGAGTGTGTGTGTGTGTGCGTGCGTGCGTGAGTGTGTGTGTGTATCTGTGTGCGTGCCTGTGTGTGTGTGTGTGTGTGTGTGCATGTGTGTGTGTGTGTGAGTGTGTGCATGTGCGTGTGTGTGCGTGCCTGTGCGTGAGAGTGTGTATCTGCGTGTGTGTATCTGCGTGCGTGCCTACGTAAACACGCTTGTGTGCGATCAGGCGTGCGTGACGCAGCAGTACCGGATGTTCCTCCTGAGGTGCGAGGGCTTGCAGTGTCTCTTCCGGGAGCTGAACAGGGTGGGGCTGTGGCTGTCGGCGCTGGACGAGGACTGAGAGAGAGGGCGGGGCGGAGAGAGGGGGTGCAGCGGAGAGAGGGGGCGGGGCGGAGAGGAGAGGGGAGCGGGCGGAGTTGAGGGTGGCTCCTCCGGCCCCTCCGCACAGGCCCCTCCCTCAGGCCCGTCGTCCATGGCGACGGGGGCACTCTGGGGCGGGTCTGAAGGAGGGAAGACGGACACAAGCCCCGCCCAGTGAGAATCCTCCCCGCAGTCCGCGCAACGCAAGACATTTTTTAACATTTACATTCCAGTCATTTGGCAGACGCTTTTAATCCAAAGCGCATAGGTTCTTCCACAAGTTAAAGCATCACATCCATAACTGCTTGAATACACATGAAGGGCTGTTCTAAACAAAAATACAGTCATCGTAAGTGTAAATATTTTTATTTTTTATTATCATTATTTTTTGGGGGGGTTAGACAAGAGGGATATCGGAAAGGGGGGGGGGGGATCAGGAGGAAGGACTAAGGTACAGTTTGAAAAGGTGTTTTTTTAGTTTGTGTTGAAATAGGGGGAGGGATTCTGCTGTCCTGACAGTGGTAGGCAAGTCATTCCACCACTGAGGAACCAGGAACTTCTATCTGTCTTCTGGCAAGGAAGCCCCTCCCAGTGGGAATCTTCCCATCAGTCAGTCTGCACCACCAATGCCATCAGCTGGGTAAGAAGGGCTACTGAAAAGGGTTTCTGGATTCATGCCAGCTCCTTCTCAACTTGACCGATCACTTTCACGATCTGACCATTAAGGCTACTTTTCTTGAATGGCAGCTGAAGAATAACCTTATGTCCTCCAGTGAACCCGTTTTTAGTTTAGAGCTAATTAGCTCATTGAACCACAGGTAATTGGTGGATGCAAAAACCTCCGTACAGCCCTGACTAGAGCCTTGCATTGGCTTGGATGAGAACCCAGCCTGCAGGTGGATAAAAAACAGTCTCACAAGTAGATGTAGGAATGGTGTGGAGCTGGACTGGGCAATATCAATGTTATTGGAATAGCATAGCAAGTTGCTTATATGGTAAATGGTAAATGGTTGGCATTTATATCGCGCCTTTATCCAAAGCGTGGTACAATTGATGCTTCTCCTTCACCAATTCATACACACACTCACACACCAATAGCAATCGGCTGCCATGCAAGGCACCAACCAGCTCGTCAGGAGCATTTGGGGGTTAGGTATCTTGCTCAGGGACACTTCGACACACCCAGGGCGGGGGATCGAACTGGCAACCCTCCGACTGCCAGACGACTGCTCTTACCGCCTGAGCCAATGTCATAATGTCAATGTTGTTATAGTTACAACATCCTTTGACCAGGGTACTGCTTCATGAAGCAGGATTACTGAGTTAACTGGATAACTGCATCAAATCCGGAAACCCACCAGAACCCGCCCGGTGAAATACCGCCCTGACCATTTCACGCGGCACCACTTGGCCTCTTCCTCACCTGCATCGTCCTCCTCGTCATCACCGTCGTTATCTTCCTCTTCTTCCTGGTCCTCCTCCTCCTCCTCTTCCTCAGTGTCGAGGCCAGGCTCCATATCGCTCCCAGAGATAGCCTCTTCAGACATGGTGCCTCAAACTGCCCATGTACCATTACCCACACATCCTTTCCACACTGCTCTCCTGCATGAACACACACAGCATTACCTGCTGCACACACACACACAGCACGTCACAATTCCTGTTCAACTGAACGTAAAAATATATATACTGTATATTTTTTAATGTTTGTTTGTACTGTAAATTCAATAAACAAGGTAGTAAATACTGTTAAAATTGTCCGTGCACTGTACTTTGTGAACAGCGGCGCTGGAACGGAACTATTCAAAGTCGGATTTACCAAGTCTCACACGACACGTATATCAGTTTTACTTTCGAGTAAAATTGCGATTTTAAGGTTAACGTTAATGCACACTGCACGTGGAGTTGAGTAGTCACAGGCTGTCTGACGTTCGAAACCTGTTCAAATCTGACAGCACTCCTCGGATGTAGAGACTTGGGAATGTCTGCAAATGTAAATCGTGTAAGATACACGCGTTACTGCGACTTCAAGCTGCATTTTACTCTTTACTGCTTACGTGTAGCCTAGCTTGTGCTAACTTGTAAAATGTGTGCAAATAACCTTGCTGGCATTTACTAATTTAATTGTTACATGGCTTCACACGCACCACAGCAACGCATATCATACAATCAAGTTAGTTGGGCGGGGGATAGCTAGCAACCTAGTCAACAAATACCATTTTGACCAATCACAGATGACACCTTAGCCTGCCTGTCAGTTACTGCCATAGCTTGAGCTAATGCCGTACTGCATAGCGGACAACGCGCTTGCTACCCGTTTCTGTACAAAGACGGTAACGTAAGCTGCTCATGATAGCGGCTCCACTTCCTCTGCCTGCTGCCACTTGATGTCTTTTGTCCAGAGTTGACAGAATTAGCTTGCTACATTAGCCATGGCTATCTAAAATGACTCCCACATCACAATAAAATAAACGGTATATCGCAAATAAATAAAAAATCACAAAATGTTAAATGACATTCTCACCGCTTGCAATTGCAATATGCAGTCAACCCGGTATTGTGATTATAATGATGAATTATCAAATTTTAATAGCCAGCGAGTTCATTTATTTCCTCACCCAGTTTCCATGGGAGCAACAGCGAAAGTCTTCCCTATCCCCACCGGCGACAAACCTGTTCGAGAGTTCCGGCCGGGTATGATTCCAAATCCGTTACATAATTCAGGAAACTGGGTCAGTTATTGGGAAATGCTCGTAGATCAGCTGGAGGTGAGGCGAGGCTTAATCCATACTAAACCTGGCAGTGGGACTCTCCCTCTCCATGCCTTCCGTTTGGATAAAAGCCTCATTTGGAAACATACGTGATTTGTGCGTGTGTTGTTACTCAGAACGCCGTTAACCATAGGCTACACATAGCTTCCCCAATTTCTAAAATTTTTAGCCAGTTAAATCTGGGGGCTGTTTAGGTGGCAGCCTGAGAGAGCCAGGGTTGGGAATTTAGCCAGGACACCGGGGAACCCCCTAATCTTTGCGATGAGCGTCACAGTGATTCAGAAACCATATTTAATGTCTCACCCGTAAAATGGCGTCTTCTACAGCACAGCAAGTCTGTTTACTGCTTGTGCCGCTGTCAGGCCTCAAATGTGCCAGCTTCGCTTCCAAATGTCCTCCCATTCAACACCTCCTTGGCATTAAGATCTTTGAAACGTGGGCGGCCTGTAGCGTAGTAGTTAAGGTTGGGGGCTTCAGGGGAGGATTGTTCCCTGCTTAGTCTAATCAACTGCAAGTCGCTTTGGATAAACGCGTCAGCCAAATGACATGTAATGCGATGTAATGTAACGTAACGACACATAACTGCGCATATCCATATTCTCACTGTGGTAACCCTGCCCTTGGCCGTGACCACGCCCCTTTTCCCCTACAGGCTGGATGAGGATCAAGGGGATTAGAGAGGAAGGTTGGAAGCACAGGATCAAGGCGTGGCTGAATGGCCTTCAAAGCCAGGATCTGACTGCGCTAATGCAGGAAGCACTGAAGCCCACTCTCCCATCGTCGGTGCAGCTGTGGAAATGTAGATAATGTAACACAATTAGGGACCCAAGTGGCCAGCGTATTGCACTTTTCCCCCAAACTCAGCAGGCCCACATGCACTCCGCACTAATGGGGCTTAGTGAGATTACTGATTGGTGGTGGTAAATAACCCAACTCAGTGAGCCTATACATGCCATAATGCTAGCCAAAACTTTATCGAACCAATCAGATAGCAGGATGCAAACCTCACAAACCCTAACCTCACTTTCCAGGCACTTTAGAGAGGGGCAGTTAGTCACAGACTAATGCTCACGCATGGGCACACATCTTGACTTCTGTGATTTATGAAATGTAAATGTAAATTTATATTGCTTAGAAATCGGCAATGCTTTTTTTTTTAGTTTTAAGTGATCTTTACTACATAAAAAAAAGGAACCTTAATGAATATGGCATGGGGAAATGTGATTGATTTCACGAGTGAAGAGTTCACCTTCCGAGTTGTGGGTCTGAGTGAATGAATAAATGATATCTATTGTCCATTTTTAGTTTTGATATCCCTTAAATATCATAGGCACATGGAGCAATGCATCCATGATAAACTACCTGGTGGGGACAACCTCTTTAATTCATTAAATGTAAATTAAAAAGGTTCACTAATCTTTTTGGGGCACGACCAAATGTTTGTGACAAATTAGTTTGTGCTGATAAGGCCCTATAGTTCTGGCTGAATTACGCATGCAAAATGACTGTCTTGAGCTTTTGCTCAGCTTCTGTGCAGATTACTGGAGTTTTGAATGCGTGTTTCTCTTCCTTGTTTCCATGGAGACAGGATCCTTGGCACCTGCTGTGGCAGCCGAGCTGGATCAGACCAGTGCACACCATGGGAGTGTTCCATTTTGTCAGTTGTGGGATAGCCTCTTTGGGCAGGATGAACGCGGGACCCTATAGAGAGTGATGCTGCCCCTGTCGTGGTAGATATCGATAACTACAGACTCTACAGTACCACCCAGTGCCTGCTCTGCAATGACTGTTCAATCTGTTATCTGTAATACACGTGGACAAAGGCCAGACTTGTAATGTACTAGAAGCCTGTAGCCGAGTGGCTAAGGTACAATGTTGAATTGCTGCTGCAATTCGATGTTACTGTGTGTGTGTGTGTGTGTGTGTGTGTGTGTGTGTGCGTGTGCCTGTACCTCATATATGTAGGTTTACCTGCATCTAGTTTGTGTCAGGGTTTAACCTGTATGGAAGGTTACCAGTGTGAAGACTACTGTAAGCACAGAGGGCTATAGCCTTTTCATGGCTGAATGCTCTGATAGATAGATAGATAGATAGATAGATAGATAGACAGACAGACAGACAGACAGACAGACAGGGAAGAACATACTGAGACCAGGTCTCTTTCACAGATGTGCCCTGCTTACGAACAACACATACAGAGAATAGAGTAGTAAAAAAAAAAAATACAAAAGTGCAAAATACAGTGATAAAGTACGGAAGTGGAAAGTACAGTAAGCAAATGAAACAGATGCAGAGCAATCGGGTAATCAGTGACAATTACAAACTACAGTCCCATCGGTGTCAGCTAATATTTCTTTAGGTTTTCGCAGGGGAATAAGGGACAGCCGCTTGTTCTGTTTCCGTAGTGTTGGACCCGCAATGCGAAATGCAGAATTTCCACATTTTGTTCTAGCTGTAGGAATGTTGAATGCTAGTGGTACGTGTGATCTAGTTGGATAGTTTGGGACATGAAATGAAAGGAGGCTGGATAGATACAGTGGTAGTTTGGCAATGAGAGCTCTATATGTAAATAAGACTCAGTACGGCTATTGCTAACAGCTACTACTACTACTACCCCCGACCCCCCCCCCCAAAAAAAGGAGTGGTTTATTTTGTAAACTGGTGCACTGCTAAGATTTCCCCACTAGAGGGCTTCAGATTTTGTTGAAGCTTCCATATTCCTGGTTTGATTCTGAATTGTTTTCCCCTTGGTCTTGCCCAGGTAGGCCTTGAATAGAATCAAATATTGTTTTACACAGAAGTGGTTTGTGTCGTTCTGGGTCAGCGGTGGGGACTCTGTCTGTGTTCCATTCCAGATGATGCCACAAGGCTGGATAATGAAAGAGGGAGGAAAAGGAAAAATCTGTTCTGTACCGCTTCCAACAGACAAAGAACATCAGAATAACAGAAATAGATGTGGGCATGTGCCAAGTAACAACAGAGGAGCTCAACACAGTTAGAACCCTGAGATTAGATGTGAGGTAAATATATGACAGAAAACGTCATGACGAATGATATGGCATGGTTTTATTCCATTCCATTCCATTACATTCGTGGCATTTGGCACACGCTCTTATCCAGAGCGATATACAGTTGATTAGACTAAGGAGGAGACAATCCTCCCCTGGAGCAATGCAGGGGAGGTTTTTTTGTGGAAGCGCCATTGGCTGTTGCAATTAGGACCAGTTTTCAACCAATAAGCTTTAATTATTGTACAGTTATACAATGTTTTGATACAGTGTCGAGCCATCAACTGTATGTTTGAAACACGAATTTAAGGACTATAAACACAGGCAGATGGTGAGTCAGTGAGCCTTTTTCAATGATAAGAAGGGATTTACAATGGTCCTGTAACAATGTTTTAACACACAAATCTTACCTATTGTACTTACAAACAGAATTGTAATATCTCACCTATATCTTTACGGAATTATAATGCTCCTGCACACATGATATTTCACATATTCCTAGAGCATTATATGAATTATAATTATATCTTACATATACCAACCGCATTAAAAATGTTATATACACATCAGAATCACAATGATATCTCATATACATATGCCTACATAATTACAATGCTAATTTAACGCAAGATTACAATCATCTCGCATCTCGCATATATTTACAGCATTGTAACTTTTATATGCCCGGAGAATTACAATGCGTATCCGTTTGTATTTAGAATTCTGGGGCTGTGTGTGTGCTGAGGGTATTTGCCCTCTATTTCACGCTCCTTGTGGTAGCTGATGAGCTACTTCAATCTTCCACTATGTGCACAAAACAACAAAACCACAGATGCTTTCGGATCACGCTCCTGTGGTTCCACATTCACAATCCCCATGGTATGTAAACATATAAACCTTTTTCACATCAGGAACAATATGATTCAATACCTTTTACTTTTTTTGTCGATAATATAATACTGACGACTGTTGTTTGACGATAAATATTGTGTTTTCTGTTTTAATTTCCTTCTGTCAATCTCATCAGATTTTACTATCGCTGATTTTAAGTCTTTTAAGTCTTGCTGCTCCTTCGCCCTGTCCAACTATAGTGTGAAAGTTAAATCCAAGATTATGAATAAGAAATGGGTTCTTTACAACAGGGAGGCTTATCCCCAAATTAAATTATTGCCTTTTTAATCGGCAAACCACCTTTTCTGAAGTCAGTCATTATCACCGAATGACATTATTTGGTACGAATATCGTTTGGCAAATTTTTGTAAAATGTGTTTCGCAGATAATTAAGGTGCCTACGATCTTCTTCGCGTTTTGGCCGCCTGGACCTTCGGGCGACAAGACGGCCTTGAGATCCCGGGGCACGGGCGCGCACTCGACACCCCTGCGTCAGAGCGCGCGCGCGCTCCGAACGGCTCCCCCCCCCCCGTCTGTGCGCGTGCTCCGTGCGAGCTGGTGGATTGTCGGTGATGATGGCGGAAGAGGAGCAGCGTTGAGCTAGCCCTCAGCTTTTATTTTAATATAATACACTTGTTAATAAACACAATTTCTCGGCACCGTCTCATTTCCCGAGACCATGGGGAACGAAGCCAGCCTGGAGGGAGGCGGACAGCCGGGGGAGCCGGGCTCCGCTGTACCGATGGCGGCAGCTCCCGGTTCCGTTTCAGCACCAGCGGGATCTGGACAGCTCATCAAGCCCAGTAATGGTGCGCCAGCCGGGAGCGGACCAGCGGCTGGGCCGGGCCCGGGGATTAACAGGTAGAAAATAGGGCATTTATCTACAGTGCCGTTCCTATAAAAGTACTTGATGTTTTCAAATGAAACCGCGTTTTATCGTCAATTTCGGTCGTGGCACACAATCGTTCTAGCTTGAATGTTGCATTTGTGTGTGAAAAAATGATGCTCTTATTTTATTTATTTCTTTATTTATTACTTTATTTATTTATTATATGGCCACTATCCCTCTACAGTTTAAAGCTGGATTGAATATGCAATGTCACTGTAATGTATATTCCAGGTGGTGTATCGCTTGCTTGTGACATGATTAAATCATCAATTGCATCAGAAATGAAAGCTTTGGGGACCACATATGTGATATGCACAATTAGGCTGCGTATTTTATGTTGTAAAAATATGTCAGGTTTCGCATGTGCATACATAGATAACGGAAGGTGTAAAATGATATTTTAGTGGTCAAATTGCACGCATTGAATGCATAAAAATACAAACACAATTCAGTCGGTATATTTTATGTACCGAATGGATGAAAACATCCAGTCGGCGAATTTTATGGACAGAATGCGAAAAGATGCACATTCTGTCGGGTAGTTCAGTGCATTAAATGGGTAAAAAATAAGTCAACTGCCCAATTCCATGCGTTGGATTGGTAAAAATATAAATTTAATCGGCAAATTCCGCGCGAGCTCTGTGCTGGATGTCGTTTTCGCGCGAATGTGAAAGATCTGATTTATGATGGGGAGGCAACCTTTGATTGTGGCATTGAAAACCACGTCGCTTCCGCGCTTCCCTCGTCTTAATCTATTAGGGAGAGTTTGTAGACTCCCCTGACCAGCAGTGCTGTGTAGTGGATGTGTGTGTGTGTGTGTGTGTGTGTTGTGTGCAAACGTTACCGCTTATGTGGCCCTCCTCCCGCGTGAGCTACTGAAGTGATGACACATCACACAGCGCGCTCAGAAGCAGAGAAGACAGTAAGGTGTTGTTTTGTCGAGCAGAGGGCGTGTGAGAAGCCTGTTTTTCGGTTTTCGCACGTTTGAGAAAATCTTAACTTTTTATTCTGCGCCGTTAATCTCAGTAAGTCTCAAAACATTTCCCAGAACGGAATTATTGCAACGCAGGATACGCGACATTTTCGTCTATACGTGTGTTTGTGTTGCGTGCGTGTGAGTACAGCCTATACAAACGTCCGATTGTACTTACATCATTGGAGTTGACCGTTTCTGGTAGCCTAAACTCAGCTTGTGGTGAGAGTGATATAAATGATTTGGATTTTCGCACTTATTTCAATGCTGCATTTTACTGCGAATTTATATTAATGAGGAAATCTGTCATTCCTTACATAGTCAATATTCACCCAGCAGGACAGTATAATGAGCTTGTTTTGGATTAATAATTAATTACAGTGTAATAAAAACTCAAAATATCTTCAAAAGACTCAAGAAAATGTCTCGCATGCAGTAAGTAAAGCTTATCTTTCTTGCTCTCCCTCCCTCCTTCCCTCTTTCTCTCTTAAACGTCGTGAGGGAATGCTCACAAAATCTTTCTGGATTTTAATATTCACATTTTAATACCCTCTTTACGTTTATTAAGACAATATTATTGTGAAACCCTGGCAACATTGCTCGAGCAGAGATTGCGATCTGAGTGGTTGCCATCACCATCACCATCACCACCATCACAACACGAGGAGCCATTACTGAATCACACAGGAGTGCAGAATGGCCCCGATCACGCTTCCCTGTCCACATGTATGACACACGTAAACACACCCTGTTCACATACACATACATGCACAGGCACATGTACACGTGCACGCACCCCCCCCCCCCCCCACAACACACACCGCAAACAGTACACACATACGCACACACACTGCAATCAGACCTTCAGTGTGGGGGATGAGAATATGTTGTACATAATGAATATACTGTGGAGAATGTGATGTATGTTGTGCTGGTGGTGGTTGGTCAGGATAGACTGTGGAGCCTGCCTGAGCTAGCTCCTGTCTGTCTGTGTGGTTAATGCCAGCCAGAGAGAGGCTGCAGCCAGGCAGCTCATAACCAGGCCTGTGGGCGAGAGTCTGGCATTCATTCATCTATTCATCCAGCACACCTTTATCGACATCGCTTTCACTGCCTGTGTCCGACACCGGCTGCATCTGTGCGGCGCTATCAAAGGCAACATAGACATAGTAGGTCATATGATTGTATTGATATCTTCACGATGGAAGAGAGCTGAGACTCTGCTGTCTTTACGTTCATGGACTACGGGCTATCACTGCCAATGGCGTATGGTCGGTCAGACCAGATACGACTGACTACACTGCTACCACCCGTCAGAAACAACTGGCTGGCTTGCTGCTTTCAGTCAGACCAGACACCACTGGTCCTGCTATTGCAACCACTCCCTTCTCTTAGAACCGGCCTAGCTATTTCTGCAATAAGGAACTACTGCGTGGTGAGGATTAGGACCTATGTGTGTTTAAGGCTACACTTACACCACCTGGCTGACATGTGGCACAGCTCAGAGCACATGGAACCGCATATTTTCAGATCCGTCTCAGGCTACGTTCATATATGGAAGTAAATCGGAAAGGAATCCGATTTTTGCCGATGGCACTGTCATCTAACTGCGCAGATGGGAATTTTTCTCGTCTTGGTGATTCTCGCCATCACCATTTTTCGCGTTTTTCGCTCACCGCCAGTGTCGTTAAATGTTAGCAGTGAGATGGAGGATGGAGGCTCGGGCCAGTGGGTGAAAACCATGGTTACGTGCCTGTTAACCCTGTGGGCCGACATGCAGGGACTGCTGAAGAGGCTCCGGAAAGCAGCAACTCGAGTGATTATCACAGTCTCGGTCATGTGACTGTGTGCTTAACCAACCACACCCTTATCTAGGCTGCCTGTGGATTGTGTCAGATGTAAAAGTGTTAACACTGGTCTCAGACATGGGTAAAAAAAAAAAAAAGAATTCGGAGCTGGGCATCAAGACTTGCATTGAACATAGTAGCCTGAAGTGTGGTATAGTTTTATAGATCAGTGTGGGGATTATGTATGCTACAGTGGTGGAAATTACAGGTCCCGTGCATTAAATTATTATAGTATGTTTGGAAGTGTTGTTTTATGAGTTATTGTAAGTGGTTTGGCCATTACCTCCTGAAAGGGAACACGAGAATAAATAACTTATTTGCACATTAAACATGATTTATCGCTATAGATTATTGAGTCTGTGTAAAAACTAACCCTGGGGGAATGGTAACTGAGCAGACCCACACGCACGCGCACGCCCACACACACACACACACACACACACCCACACACGCACACACCATAGACAGTGGAAGAAAATATGGGACAAGTGCCTGTTACATCACCCACTGACTATCCATGGGCTTGTGAAAAGCATTTCGCCACAGCGGAAGTGAAGTTTTCGGGCGCTACCGTGTTGCATCATTTGGAGCCAGCGTCCGCACGCCGTAGGGAAACAGGAAGCTCTAATATGGGCATGAAGTCCACTGGGGTGTGGCCTGTCCTTTAAGCATGTGGGAGTGACTCAGCAGTGACTCAAGCCGCTCCTGACTTTTCCGCAAAATGTTCCTGTACAATAACAAATTAGCGCATTGGGTAAACGCCTGCATTTATGTAGGGCCTTTATCCCAAGCGCTGTACAATTGATGCTTCTCATTCACCCATTCATACACGGACACCAACGGCGATTGGCTGCCATGCAAGGTACCAACCAGCTCGTCAGGAGCGTTTGGGGGTTAGGTGCCTTGCTCAGGGACACTTCGACACACCCAGGGCGGGATCGAACCGGCAACCCTCCGACTGCCAGACGACTGCTCTTACCACCTGAGTCAATGTCGCCACCAGGGTAGAAAGTGGAAAGTAGATGATGGAAAAAAATTGATTGCTACATTTTCTTGTGGGGAAAAAATGATTGACTTTGATTGCCAATTGCACTGGTGTTAGTGAGCAACATCTCTCTACAGGAAATGTGTTTAAAAATGAAGCCTGGTTTTGCCTGCTTGACCGACCGACAAACACACACACTCACACACTCACACAGACCTCTGTCTATTAAGCAGTACGACATCTGCATCAGTTGAAACAACCTCCGTGTGAACGTTTGCGTGGCATTTTTTGGTTCTCCCCAGGTGTTATATAGCGTGAGCCCTCTTTCAGGGCTGCGATGAGTTATGTTGGGCGTGTTAATGACTACCCAATGTGTGAATGGTAGCTGTGCGTGAATCTGAGTCTCTCTCCGTAGCCCCCCTGCAGTCTGCCCCTCCTGCGGCTGTGTGCTAGGAGAGCTTGTGTCCCTCTATGCCACTCCCAGAGCTTCAGCTGTTGCCCCGGCAATGCCCTGAGGAGGTCTTTTTACATTACATTATTGGCATTGTTGGCAGACGCTCTTATCCAGAGCGACGTACAGTTGATTAGACTAAGCAGGAGATAATCCTCCCCTGGAGCAATGCAGGGTTAAGGGCCTTGCTCAAGGGCCCACCGGCTGTGCGGATCGAACCACCTGACCCAGTCATGTACCTTAACCACTACGCGACAGGCCGCCCTGTTTCTTTTTTTTTTTTAACCAACTGAGAGTGATAGTGTGTGTTATTGGCCTTTGGGTGTTATTTGTGCTATTGGGTGATGTTCACTGTACAAAGCAAAATTGGTACATCAAGTCTAACAGAGTTACTGTGAGCTTAATAAGGCTGTAGGAACTACATGTGTAGTGTTAAATGTAAGTAGATTTTTGCCTAAAAATGTTGTTGTCTAGAATAATGTGGTAATGAGGCCACATCAGAATGAGAAAGTAAATGGTTGACATTTATACAGCACTGTGCAATTGATGCTTCTCATTAACCCATACATCCATACACCCATATGGCGTTTGGCTGCCATGCAAGGCACCAACCGGTTAATCAGGAGCATTTGGGGGTTAGGCATCTTGCTCAGGGACACTTTGACACACCCAGGGCGGGATCGAACCGGCAACCCTCTGACTGCCAGACGACCGCTCTTACCTCCTGAGCCAGTGTTGCCCCAAAGTAGCTGTAAAAGTTCAGGGGTTTGATGAACACAGAATGAGCGTCAGCGTCTGAGGTTTCAGGCGGTTTTCGAGCACTGTGCACAGAGTACCACTGTGTAGTCGTGCCCTGAGCCCAGGACTTTAGACCAGTGATCTATTAGTTAAACTAACATTTGCTATCTACCCGGCTATTTTAAGATTGGCAGCTACTTTTACCATGCTAAAGCACATACAGATTTGAGTATATTTACTTAATACCCCGGAGGCCTTCAGAAACTTCAGACAGCATTTTTCATGCATGAAGAAGGCAGCTGTATTGACCACTGATTAGTGCTCTGGATTCTGCACTCACTGGATTCAATACTGTATGGTGGGATGTATAATCTCTCTAGAGATTTAAATTAGTCCTTGGTAAGAGTCTGCAGGCTGTCTCTGTTTTTCATCAAGTAGATGTTATGTGTTCCTCAATAGCCCATCAAAAGCACAACTTTTTAACACCTGATATACTGATATACTGATATGTAATATACAAAAAGCTGCTAATGAAATATTGGAGGAGATTTAGTCTTATGAGAAATCAGTTTTGCTAGGCTTCATGCTTGTAATTCATATCCAATATTTGTTCTCTGAGCACATAATGAAAGGTCAATAAAAAGGATGTGTAGACGATTGCCGTGCCGAGGAAACGGGCTCGTTTCAGACAGCGGGGATGTGTGCGGGGCAGGTGTGTGTGTGAGAGGTGGGCTGTGAACACAGACCTTCAGGAAGCCCCTGTGTGGCTCATTGTGAGACGTCGCCTCCCGTCCGCAGGGAGGAGCCGGTGGAGTTGGCTGAAGATAAAAAAGCAGGGGACACAAGGTGGCCTACACCGGACGAGAATAGCTCTACTCCAGATATAGAATCCTGTACGCTGTGCAGTAAATCCACATACAGTAGACGCACTTGATTGTTTCAACTTTCTTCTGGGATTTTGGTACACAAGCACATCACACCACTTACTGCCATGGATGTAGTGTTGTAGGTCACGGCTTTCGGACTGCGTGTATGTTTGCGTGATGTAGTTTCACAGATATGTTATTATACACTCAGTGAGCACTTTGTTAGGTAGACCTGTACACCAGCTTGGTAATGCAAATAAGTGACTTTGACCGTGGAATGATTGTTGGTTCCCTCAACATGCTCTCAAGCTGGCATGGACTGCCTGATGATTCATGTTATCACAGCTTTATTTGACAATGTTCCAAAGAGCTTCTCGTGATGCTACTGAATGCTTGGCTTTTATCAGTCTTCAAGTGACTCCATAAATGTCCAATGGGGTTGAGGTCAGGTGGTTGTGAATTGTGTAGTGCTCCTTGCTCTTCTTTGGTCTTCGAGTAGTTCTTGCAAAGCTTTGAAATGACTTTAATTTGTTTTCATTTTTTCAAAAATCCTAAAGCATTATGTTTATTTCTCGGATTACATGAAAAAAACATCCCAGATTTTCTATGTGGTCACAGACTTTTGGACCCCACTGTATGTTCAAGTTGTAGGTTCTGTGTTAGGTACTGTGTATATTAGTATGTGCTTAGAAATAGTGTTAAGCAATATGTGTATACTGTTGTGTCAACTAAGGGTGCTGTGCTCTGTTTAAGAGGGTGTTGTTTCGTGAGCTATTATAAATGGTTTGGTTATTGGTCCTGACAGGGAACACCTGCGGAATACCTCACATTAAACATGGTTTACGAACAGAGATGTGATGCCTTTTAGCACTCAGGCAAGAGACACTGAGTTGTTTCTTTAAGATGGCAGATGCAGCGCACACTTATAGAGTCAGTGTGTTACAGCCATCCCTACCTGTGGAACTACAGCCTAACGGTAAGCCCCAGCAAACAGTGGACCCTCATTAATGCGCAGCCTTTTTCTTGACCAATGAGAACACCCCTTATTAAGAGGCGGATTTCACCAATGTGCACAGCCCCTTATTAAAGGGCAGGTCTCACCAAAACGAATTGCCTCCCATTAAGGAGCAGGTTTGGCCAATCTGGATTAAGGATATCCCTTAATCCGCCCTGTCTTCACTAACTGCATCATGTGTGATGTGCCGATCAAAATGTCTATACTGTGCTGTGTATGTTAGAATACATGGGATCTTTCACAAAGATATAGGAATATCTTGCCAAATGCAGAAACCTTTCAGACGATCCGTTAACATGGAAAACTCCCTGCGCAGCTGGAGCCAGTGCTTCTTGTGAAATATGCTCAAGTAATTCTGGGTTTGTCATATTCGTCATGTCTCTAACATGCCCCTTGGATACAGTTATGGTCTCTACTGTGTACTGTAATGATCAAAAAGTGCACTGAACCGACCACAGTCACAAAAAGCATGATGATAATTACAGTATCTGTCAGGTTTCGTAAGAGGCCTTTTTACCTTTTCACAAGGCTGCTACGATCCCACATGTGCCTGTAGCGTAGTGGTTAAACTTACACATGGGTGGCCGGTAGCGTAGTGGTTAAGGTAAATGACTGGGACACACAAGGTCGGTGGTTCTAGCCACAATAAAATCCGCACAGCCATTGGGCCCTTGAGCTAGGCCCTTAACCTTGCATTGCTCCAGGGGAGGATTGTCTCCTGCTTAGTCTAATCAACTGTATGTCACTCTGGATAAGAGTCTGCCAAAATGCCTATAATGAAATGTAATGTAATGTGCCAGTTTGTTTGATTTAAGAGGTTTCAATCATCACTTCCCTCCTGTGCAAGATTGACAGCTCCTCGAAGGCAGTAGCTTAGTGGAAACACCAGAAATGAAAATGCGTATATTCAAGTTTCGATCTTCACAGTAACCGTGTAATGGAGTAAATATTTCACACATGTATCACAAACAGAGGAAATATGAAAGGGGATGGAACAGTATTTGCATAAAACCCTCTGCTGTCAGAACTGTGTCGGAAACACTGAACGTCTTCAGTATCGGATTCAGGTCGGAATTTCACCGGAGAGTTTAGCAAATATAGCACGCGCCGTGCGTTACATAACGCGCGTGTGCGTTATATATGTACGTTGACTCTGCACTCTACTCTCCGATCCCATCTCTGGCGCGCAGACGGGGGGAGAGGAGAGCTTGCCTTCACAGGAACTCCGCTTCCAGCCGTACCTGCAAACACCTTCCTCGCGCGTTTTCGATCGCAGTCTTCCTCCGAAGCGCCTCCCCGCTCACACAGCCTCTTGTGTTTCTCCTCCTGAAAGGCCGTTCCCGCGCACGCCCGGCGGAGGAGGAGGCGCGCGTTCATCCCGGGAGCGCTGGACGCAGGGAGGGACCCAGATGCGGTGTCGTCACTCTTGTTGTGACAGCGGAAAGTGCAGATTTGTTTTAATTGCGTCGGTTAATCCCCCCGGGGCGCTGCTGAGCGCCGGGACGAGGGGGATAGGAGACGTTATTAACGCCGGGCTCCAGCTGATACATGCCCCTGTCGGTAAACACAGACTGCCACGGAAGAGCCCACACAAACCCAACTTTCTCTGGAAAATAGATCTTTCTCTCTTCCTCCGCGCTAATTACGAGGGGGTGCTTTGATATGGGCGCGATGGAGAGAGCAAACAGAGCCGACGGATGGGTGGGCAGACAGGAAGGGGGGGGGGGGAGAGTCGCTGTGGACGGCGCTGCCTTTTTAATCAGCTCTGCGGACCGCTTCCTGTTTGTCACAGTCCACAGCGACAGCACTTCCTGTGGCTGATAGCGGGGGAGCGTGCGCCGGGGGGGGGGCGAGGGGCTGATGCACCGAGCGTTTCCGAGACGCGGGATAAATCCGCGCACAGATGGCAGCGCGAAGCGCGGGGAAGAGAGGCCTGCAGGGACCCCTCCCTCCGCCTCTCCCTGCCTCTCCCCGCCTCTCTCCCTCTCTCCCCCTCCACGCAGAGAGTCCCACTGCTCGTCAGCGTGGGGAGCGCCGCTCTCCCACCAGCGTTATTAAAAAAGAAGAAGAAGAAAAGCCGGGGTGCGACCTTTAACCCCCCGCGCTCGAAATGAGCGCGCGTCGGGAACTGAGCTGTGCTGTCCTCAGAGAAAGGAGTGTGTGTACTCTCTTACTGAGCTGTGCTGTCTTCAGAGAAAGGAGTGTGTGTACTCTCTTACTGAGCTGTGCTGTCTTCAGAGAAAGGAGTGTGTGTACTCTCTTACTGAGCTGTGCTGTCTTCAGAGAAAGGAGTGTGTGTACTCTGTTACTGAGCTGTGCTGTCCTCAGAGAAAGGAGTGTGTGTACTCTTACTGAGCTGTGCTGTCTTCAGAGAAAGGAGTGTGTGTACTCTCTTACTGAGCTGTGCTGTCTCCAGAGAAAGGAGTGTGTGTACTCTGTTACTGAGCTGTGCTGTCTTCAGAGAAAGGAGTGTGGAATCTGTTACTGAGCTGTGCTGTCTTCAGAGAAAGGAGTGTGTGTACTCTCTTACTGAGTTGATACAGGGTTATTGCGGTGTTGCCTGATGTGATATTTCTGTGTTATTTTAGAGTTATTTGATTTACTGGTTGATAAAATTGAAGATTGATAAACAAGAAAAAAATACATGGTTGGGGGACCGATATTTCAGCGCGTAATTTTGAATTCTTTTTTTTTACAAATATGTAAGGTTCACAGAACGTTCATATCATATTGCAGTGATTTTGTGCTGATGACAGATGAATGCATTGAATTGTGAGGCAAGGTAAATCAAATATAGATCAGCAGAGGGCTGTATCTATAGATTGGTATCGTCTTCAGGAGGGTTGCATCGATGTGGTTCTAAGGCCGATATTAATCTCTGATTTTTCCCTATCCATATCTGCCGATGGTGATTGTTTAAAGATTTTTTACTGCAAATTCTGACAGAAGAGCTTAAGCTTTTCAGAGCTGCACAAAAGCAAATAATCAAGCGATATCATGAATGTGAGAGGTTATGTAATTACAACTCACTCCCAGTAATAAATGAGGAAATTAAAGGATTTTGTTTGTTGTTCTTGCCATGTAGTATCCCCTTAACCGAACTTTTATTAAGAAGTGAACAGCAACTGCTCCAGAACTTTCTTTCTGGCAGATGACAGAAGGAGGGCCCCCTCTTGGGAATGAAACAGTGGATTTAAAGGTACAATAGGTAATTTCGGACTTCAAATGGTCAAGAGAGGAATAGCAGCAACAAACACGCTCAAACCGCAACACTGTTTATCCCGCCCCCTTCTCTGTGAACGTGCCGCTGTTGAAACGCCATTGGCTGTGGCAGTTGGAACTCATTTTCAACCATTGAGCTTGAATTGTACAGCTAGACGATGTTTTCGTACAGAGTGCCGGCCCATTAACTGCAAATTTCAAACCCGAATTTAAGGACTATAAACACAGGCAGAGCGTGAGTTAACATGTCAATGATAGGAAGGGATTTACAATGGTCTTGTAACAATGTTTTAACACAAAAATCTTACCTATTGTACCTTTAAGCACTTGGCTCAGATTGTTTGTAGTCCATTACACAATGGAAATCCGCAGTTTCAAGATTTTGGGTTAGAATTATGGTTAGATTTCAAGTCCCATAGCATTTTCATTGCATCTCTGTTAACTTTTATATAAAAAAAATACACTCAGTGAGCACTTTATTAGGTATTAGACTTATTCTTTAGACTGCTGTAGCCTATCCACTTAGAGTTATGATGTGGTGAGATGTTCTTCTGCATACCACTGTTGTAATGTGAGGTTATGTGCCTTACTGTCACCTTCCTGTGAGCTTCATCTGACCCTTCTCCTCTGACCTGTTTCATTAACAACACGTTTCTGCCGAGCAGAACTGCCGGTCACAAGATGTTTTTTTGTTTTCTGAGATTCATTTTTGACAAAAAGAATGTCAGTGGAGAGCTGTAATTCCAAGCTATCTAAAAAAACGATTTAATCTAACTCAAAGTGGTATACTCACTGTGACTGTTGCTGTGTGACATCATCACCGCGTGACCGTCTCGCAGTGTGACGTCGTCGTTGTGTGACCTCATCACTGTGCGACCTCGGTGCTGACCCCCGTGTTCTCGCCCCCCGCAGCCCTGCCGGGAAGCCGGGCCAGACGGAGCACGCGCCGGGGCCCAAGCCGCCGGCGTCCCCCGACGAGAGCAGGACGGGAGCGCCCTACCGCCTGGCCACGCACGAGAGCCCCGCCCCGCAGCCCGGAGCCGGGCGGGGCCAGCACGCCGCCCGCCTGTCGCTCCAGGTGGACGTGGGCGGGGCCGGCAGGGCGGGGTCGGGCCGGTCCCCCGCGCCGTCCCCGGACCGGGGCAGCGCCCCCACCTCCCCGTACTCCGTCCCGCAGATCGCCCCCCTGCCCCGCAGCAAGCTGTGCCCCGTGTGCAACACCACGGAGCTGACCGCCCAGGACCCGCCAAACTCCAACACCTGCACGCAGTGCCACAACACCGTGTGCAACCAGTGCGGCTTCAACCCCAACCCTCACCTCACACAGGTACTCACCCCACACTCTGACCCCAACCCTCACCTCACACAGGTACTCACCCCACACTCTGACCCCAACCCTCACCTCACACAGGTACTCACCCCACACTCTAACCGTGAGACTTACCTCACACAGGTACTCACCCCACACTCTGACCCCAACCCTCACCTCACACAGGTACTCACCCCACCCCACACTCTGACCCCAACCCTCACCTCACACAGGTACTCACCCCACATTCTAACCCTGAGACTTACCTCACACAGGTACTCACCCCACACTCTGACCCCAACCCTCACCTCACACAGGTACTCACCCCACACTCTAACCCTGAGACTTACCTCACACAGGTACTCACCCCACACTCTAACCCCAACCCTCACCTCACACAGGTACTCACCCCACACTCTGACCCCAACCCTCACCTCTCACAGGTACTCACCCCACACTCTAACCCCAACCCTCACCTCACACAGGTACTCACCCCACACTCTAACCCCAACCCTCACCTCACACAGGTACTCACCCCACACTCTGACCCCAACCCTCACCTCACACAGGTACTCACCCCACACTCTAACCCCAACCCTCACCTCTCACAGGTACTCACCCCACACTCTAACCCCAACCCTCACCTCTCACAGGTACTCACCCCACACTCTAACCCCAACCCTCACCTCACACAGGTACTCACCCCACACTCTGACCCCAACCCTCACCTCACACAGGTACTCACCCCACACTCTGACCCCAACCCTCACCTCACACAGGTACTCACCCCACACTCTAACCCCAACCCTCACCTCTCACAGGTACTCACCCCACACTCTAACCCCAACCCTCACCTCACACAGGTACTCACCCCACACTCTAACCCCAACCCTCACCTCACACAGGTACTCACCCCACCCCACACTCTAACCCCAACCCTCACCTCACACAGGTACTCACCCCACACTCTAACCCCAACCCTCACCTCACACAGGTACTCACCCCACACTCTAACCCCAACCCTCACCTCACACAGGTACTCACCCCACACTCTAACCCCAACCCTCACCTCTCACAGGTACTGTACTCTAACCCTGAGACTTACCTCACACAGGTACTCACCTCACCCCACACTCTAACCCTAAGACTTACCTAACACAGGCACTCTAACCCCAAACCCAATTCAATTCAATTGTATTTGTACAGCTCTTTTCACAGAAGACTGTCCCAAAGGCACTTTACAGGGAAACAGGGAAAGTGAAGAAATGTCCCAAGTGGGCAACCCTCAAACAGTGTGAGAAAAAACTCCCGCTGGCCGGTAGTTTGAGATGGTAACAGTCGAGGCATTGCACTAGCAGGTGAAGCAGAAGGTCCACATGGAGAGTATGCAGTTCAGAGGGGAGGGGGTGAGTCTGTAGCTCCAGGATGTAGAGTGTGCAGTTCAGAGGGGAGGGGGTGAGTCTGTGTTGGATGTAGAGTGTGCAGTTCAGAGGGGAGGGGGTGAGTCTGTAGCTCCAGGATGTAGAGTGTGCAGTTCAGAGGGGAGGGGGTGAGTCTGTGTTGGGTGTAGAGTGTGCAGTTCAGAGGGGAGGGGGTGAGTCTGTGTTGGATGTAGAGTGTGCAGTTCAGAGGGGAGGGGGTGAGTGTGTTGGATGTAGAGTGTGCAGTTCAAAGGGGAGGGGGTGAGTGTGTTGGATGTAGAGTGTGCAGTTCAGAGGGGAGGGGGTGAGTGTGTTGGATGTAGAGTGTGCAGTTCAAAGGGGAGGGGGTGAGTGTGTTGGATGTAGAGTGTGCAATTCAGAGGGGAGGGGGTGAGTCTGTGTTGGATGTAGAGTGTGCAGTTCAGAGGGGGTGAGTCTGTGTTGGATGTAGAGTGTGCAGTTCAGAGGGGAGGGGGTGAGTCTGTGTTGGATGTAGAGTGTGCAGTTCAGAGGGGAGGGGGTGAGTCTGTAGCTCCAGGATGTAGAGTGTGCAGTTCAGAGGGGAGGTGGTGAGTCTGTGTTGGATGTAGAGTGTGCAGTTCAGAGGGGAGGGGGTGAGTCTGTGTTGGATGTAGAGTGTGCAGTTCAGAGGGGAGGGGGTGAGTCTGTGTTGGGTGTAGAGTGTGCAGTTCAGAGGGGAGGGGGTGAGTCTGTGTTGGATGTAGAGTGTGCCGTTTAGAGGGCTGGGGGGTGAGTCTGTAGCTCCAGGATGTTCTGAAGCACTGGCACACGCAGGGCTGCAGTGGTCCAGGACCTCAGAGAGGGGGAGAGGTAGAGCACTTCTTCCGGGTGCCCCAGGAAACAGAAACAGAGAAGGATGTCAGGCACTGTGGAGTTCATCAGTGCAAAGAATAGGATGTTGTTTCTGTGCCAACGCTCCAACCCGATTTCAATCGGTGTTCTAATTAATGTGCCGCACTCACAGAACACCTCGAGCGCAGAACGCCTGCACCAAATGCATCTCCCCGATGACTAAGACCGTGACTAACTCCACTGGCGCTCTGTGCTACCAGTCACATATGGGTTTCTAGAACCATACGGCCTGCCAACCATGCCAAAATGTCAGTACCCAAATGCTTTTTCCCCAAACCCACCTCATATTGGTATGTTCTTGAACCCCAAACCCACCTAATTTTATGAGGTTATAGTTTATATGCTGGGGTTTTGTGATTGTGATTTACGTGATGTGTGTTTGAGGTTGTGGTTTATGTGATGTGTGTGGTTTTGAGGTTGTGGTTTATGTGATGTGCGTGGTTTTGAGGCTGTGGTTTATATGATGTGTGTTTGAGGTTGTGGTTTATGTGATGTGTGTGGTTTTGAGGCTGTGGTTTATATGATGTGTGTTTGAGGTTGTGGTTTATGTGATGTGTGTGGTTTTTAGGTTGTGGTTTATGTGATGTGCGTGGTTTTGAGGTTGTGGTTTATGTGATGTGTGTGGTTTTGAGGCTGTGGTTTATATGATGTGTGTTTGAGGTTGTGGTTTATGTGATGTGTGTGGTTTTTAGGTTGTGGTTTATGTGATGTGCGTGGTTTTGAGGCTGTGGTTTATATGATGTGTGTTTGAGGTTGTGGTTTATGTGATGTGTGTGGTTTTGAGGCTGTGGTTTATATGATGTGTGTTTGAGGTTGTGGTTTATATGATGTGTGTTTGAGGTTGTGGTTTATGTGATGTGTGTGGTTTTGAGGTTGTGGTTTATGTGATGTGTGTGGTTTTGAGGCTGTGGTTTATATGATGTGTGTTTGAGGTTGTGGTTTATGTGATGTGTGTGGTTTTTAGGTTGTGGTTTATGTGATGTGCGTGGTTTTGAGGCTGTGGTTTATATGATGTGTGTCTGAGGTTGTGGTTTATGTGATGTGTGTGGTTTTGAGGTTGTGGTTTATGTGATGTGTGTGGTTTTGAGGTTGTGGTTTATGTGATGTGCGTGGTTTTGAGGCTGTGGTTTATATGATGTGTGTCTGAGGTTGTGGTTTATGTGATGTGTGTGGTTTTGAGGTTGTGGTTTATGTGATGTGTGTGGTTTTGAGGCTGTGGTTTATATGATGTGTGTTTGAGGTTGTGGTTTATGTGATGTGCGTGGTTTTGAGGCTGGGGCTTTGAGACTGTAGCTCACATACTGCAGTTTGCAGTGTATGTCTCTGCTTCTGTGGCAATAATTTAGGTTTAACATTGTTTTTAATTATCCATATTAAAGTTAATGGCTGCACTTACATTTCATTAATCACAATTTTTTATGAGTCCTTTTTGATTTACATTCCATGTGCTGGTGGCTTGTGTAGGAAAGCTATGCTAATGTGTCTGCAGTTGAAGAAGGCATTTGCACGGTTTAATTGTTGCTGTTAGCTCTGATTTTAGCTTTGTTTATTCGCAGCGCTGTTCTCTGCAGCTCACTTAAGCAGAATCTGTGATGAGCTGGAGAAAAAGGTCACTGACGCAGGCTGATTGGGAGAAATCCCAGCGAACAATTTTGGTTCTCGACGCAAAGGATAAAGGAAAGCTGAAATACATGTTCCCAGAACATGCATGTTTTTAGATGTCTCTTATACGTCATGTTCTCAGACATTTACAGGACGGGCATTGGAACATTAAATGGTAAATGGTTGGCATTTATATAGCGCCTTTAGCCAAAGCGCTGTACAATTGATGCTTCTCATTCACCCATTCATACACACACTCACACACCGATGGCGATTGGCTGCCATGCAAGGCACCAACCAGCTCGTCAGGAGCATTAGGGGGTTAGGTATCTTGCTCAAGGACACTTCAACACAGCCCGGGCCGGGGATCAAACTGGCAACCCTCCGACTGCCAGACGACTGCTCTTACCGCCTGAGCCACGTCGCCCTACGTTTTTCATAGTCATGGCAAAGGTTGGACATAGCAGTTGTTTCTGGGCAAGGCCACTAACCAAATCTTCTATTTGGCAGGTATCTTCAATGATGGTGTTTCATGGATAAATTATAACCATTATAACCATCAGGGAATGCTGTCAGTACGTTTTTATGCAACGTGCCTGGAACATTTCTCTCTTATGTAATGTTTTGGATCCATGACATGTTCTACGACTGGCGAGCGTTTTCATCATCACATTGCATCACATCCGCACGATCAGTAAAACATTTTGGGAAACGCTATTGTGTTGTTCTGTATAGGGGACAGACTCAGAAGCTGATTTTGGAAGTTGTCCTGGGCGCGGGGCAATGTAAGAGTAATGATTCTTCTTCTGGTATTATGTTGCTGATTTCTTCAAGCTATTGGCTGCTTGTCTATTTAAAGAATTAGGTGTTCTCGCCTTCAAAGGCTGCAGCGCAGGAGAGAGAGAGATGGAGAGAGAGAGAGAGAGATGGAGAGAGAGAGAGAGAGAGAGAGATGGAGAGAGAGAGAGAGAGAGAGAGAGAGATGGAGTGAGAGTGAGTCCTCTCCTGGCAGGCACGGGCTGCTGTATGGTTTGATTAATTGCCAGAAGCTGGAGGGAGGTGTGTACGTGTGTGTGTGTCTGTGTGTGTGTCTGCGTGTGTGTGTGCTTGTGTGTTCCTGTTTTTATTTATTTAACCTTTACTTAACCAGGTGAGTCCCGTTGAGATTACCAGAGCGCTTTCTTTGAGGGAGCCCTGGCCAAGACAGCGGCAATACAGCGTCACAAACGAAATATGAAAAACATGCAGTGAAATATACAGTCGACTCTCACAATCGCGATTGTGATTGTGATCGTGATTGCCTGAACGGCGAACAGGGGGAAACAGAATGTCGGCCTGCGTGTGCTTGTGTGACCTCTCACCTTTATCCCAGGTGTTCAAGCGATGATGCCTGTTGTTCAGCAGAAGCTGCCGCACGCTCACGGAGGGGGTGATTAGTCCTCCGGGTGCCGCAGGTTAACGCTGCTGTAAGGACACACACTGTTACTGCCTATAGCGCCAGAGGATGTTGGGTTAAATAAAATCATTGTGAGGCTGTCAGTGTGAATGGGCCGGACAGGGAGGGTCCGTATGTGTGCTAGAGTGAGGATAGGAATATTCCTGGGTGTGTGTCTGCAGCAGAGCCGGTTCTGATATCTGGGCCGGAAACAGGACCGGGCTGTGGGTCTGAGCAGGACCGGTTCTGATATTCAGGCCGGAAACAGGACCGGGCTGTGGGTGTGTGGGTCTGCAGCAGGACAGGTTCTGATATCTGGGCCGGAAACAGGACCGGGCTGTGGGTGTGTGTGTCTGCAGCAGGACCGGTTCTGATATCTGGGCCGGAAACAGGACCGGGCTGTGGGTGTGTGGGTCTGCAGCAGGACCGCTTCTGATATCTGGGCCGGAAACAGGACCGGGCTGTGGGTGTGTGGGTCTGCAGCAGGACCGGTTCTGATATCTGGGCCGGAAACAGGACCGGGCTGTGGGTGTGTGGGTCTGCAGCAGGACTGGTTCTGATATCTGGGCCGGAAACAGGACCGGGCTGTGGGTCTGCAGCAGGACCGGTTCTGACAGATGGGTGGCACTGAGCCCCAGGCCCCCGTGGGGAGGGTTAGTGCAGCATGCCTGCGCTCAGAGCTGGCACAGACCCGGGCCCCTCTCCCTGGCGCCGGCCTCTGCCAGCTTACTCACCACGACCAGGAGGAAAACAGATCCGCCAGTCAGCACCTGCTGCTCTCCCCTCTCTCTGTGTGTGAGAGTGACATCCAGAGAGGGAGAGAGGGAGAGACGGGGACAGGGAGAGAGAGAGAGAGGGAGGGAGAGAGGGGGAGGGGGAGAGAGAGAGAGAGGGAGGGGGAGAGGGAGAGAGGGGGAGAGAGAGAGGGGGAGGGAGGGAGGGAGAGAGGGGGAGGGGGAGAGAGAGGGGGACAGGGAGAGAGAGAGAGAGGGGGAGAGAGGGAGAGAGAGAGGGAGGGGGAGAGAGGGAGAGAGAGAGAGAGGGGGAGAGAGGGAGAGAGAGGGGGAGGGAGAGAGGGGGGCAGGGACAGAGAGAGAGGGGGAGGGGGAGAGAGGGAGGGAGAGAGGGAGAAATAGGGAGAGAGAGGGAGAGAGAAAGAGAAAAGGGGAGGGAGAGAGGGGGACAGGGAGAGAGAGAGAGGGGGAGGGAGAGGGGGACAGGGAGAGAGAGAGGGAGAAATAGGGAGAGAGGGAGAGAGAGAGAGAGGAAGGGATGAGAGGGAGAGAGAAAGAGAGAGACAGAGAGAGGAAGTGAGAGAGAGAGGGGGGGAGAGAGAGAGGGAGAGTCAAAACAACACAAATTGAGCGTTCTTCCTGGACCCTGGCCGGTGGCATCCTCCACGACCTCTCATTTGGTCTGTAATAATGCACAAGTCACTGCTTTGGAAAATTGATTTCTGACATTAAAACACAGTTTAGTTTTGATGGTGTTAGCATTTAGTAGGTACTCAGCAGTACACAACAGATGTCTGAACCATCTGTGTCTGTGTTTGTGTGTGTGAGTGTGTGTGTGTGTGTGTGTACGTATATGTGTATGTGCACTCAGTGATCACTTTATTAGGTAGACCTGTACACCAGCTTGGTAATGCAAACCAGCCAATTTAACCTGCCAATCTTGTGGCAGCAACTAAATGCATAAAAGCATGCAGATATGGTCAAGACGTTCAGCTGTTTTTCAGACCAAATATAAGAATGGGGAAGAAGTGTGATCTAAGTGAGAGTAACTTTCTATATTTGTAGATTCAGACAACTTGGTTGACTTTGTGTGTTTGGCCGTATTTTGTTTGACTTGGGGGCGACATGGCTCAGGCAGTAAGAGCAGTCGTCTGGCAGTCGGAGGGTTGCCGGTTCGATCCCCTGCCCGGGCTGTGTCGAAGTGTCACTGAGCAAGACACCTAACCCCCAAATGGTCCTGACGAGCTGGTCGGGGCCTTGCATGGGAGCCAATTGCTGTGAGTGTGTGTATAAATGGGTGAATGGAGAAGCATCAATTGTACAGCGCTATACATTTACATTTTAGTCATTTGGCAGACGCTTTTAATCCAAAGCGATTTACAAGTGCATAGGTTCTACCATAAGTCAAAGCATCACATCCAGAAACTAGCAAAATACACATGAAATGCTGTTCTAAACATAGTTGTCATCATAAGTGCATTTTCCTTTTTTTTGGCGGGGGGGGGGTGGGGGGGGTGGGTTAGACAAGGATAGGGATATCAGAAAGGAGGGGCAGGGGAAATCAGGAGGGAGGACTAAGGTAGAGTTTGAAAAGGTGGGTTTTGAGTCTGCGTTGAAATAGGGGGAGGGATTCTGCTGTCCTGACAGTGGTAGGCAAGTCATATATAGCTATATATATAGCTATATAAATGCCTGCCATTTACCATTTACTTTAGATCTTCGTGTTTGCCCATTTCTCCATTCTATTTGACTGCGCTCTTCTTGCCTTGGCTCTTTGGTCTGGGGCGGAGTACTCCCGTGTTTGACCCTGGTTTGTTCATTCGTTGATTTCGCCCCTCTGCTTTGTGTGTTTCTGAGCGCTCCTAGGTGACTTACACAGCCTTCCACCAGGACAATATTGTGTTATTTTGCTTTGTAATATTTCCTTTATTGTTTCTGAAGGTGACTCTGGGT
>NC_083773.1:3018241-3070741 GCF_963514075.1 Conger conger | reverse complement strand
TGTCTGTGTCAGTGTGTGTGTATATGTACGTGTGTGTGTGTGTGAGTGTGTGTGTGAGTGTGTGTGAGTGTGTATGTCTGTGTGTGTGTGAATGTGTGAGTGTGTGTGTGAGTGTATGTGTGTGTGTGTGTGTGTGTATGTGTGTGTGTATGTGTGTGAGTGTGTGTGTGTGTGTATGTGTATGTATGTGTCTGTGTCAGTGTGTGTGTATGTATATATGTGTGTGTGCTGCAGGTGTGTGTCTATAACAGGGCTGTTTCTCTGTCTCAGGTGCAGGAGTGGCTGTGCTTGAACTGCCAGATGCAGAGAGCTCTGGGGATGGACATGACCACGCCCACGCCGCGCTCCAAGAGCCAGCAGCAGATCCACTCTCCCTCTCACCACGCCAAACCAGAGCCCCAGAGCCAGCCGCCTGCCCAACCTGCTGCCCAGCCTGCTGCCCCGGCCCCCGCCCCGGCCCCTGGCCCCGGCCCCGCCCAGGCCACACCCGCAGCGAAAGCCCCTCCCCACGCCTCGCCAGGACCTCAGAGGCAGGCCGGGCCGGCGGGCGGAGCCGCACACGCGCGGCCTGACCAGCGCCTGCCCCAGCCTGCGGGGGGCGCTCTCCCGGGCCTGGCCAAGGCCCCGTCTCAGCCGGACCTGTCCCGGCCCGCCCCCAGCAGGCAGGACCACACGCGCAGCGCGGGGAGCTCCCCGTCCCGCCAGCTCCCGCCGCCCCAGGACCAGCCGTTCGGGAAGCTGTTCGGCTTCGGCGCCTCCCTGCTCAACCAGGCCAGCACGCTGATATCCGTGGACCCCGCCCCGGGCACGGCCCCGCCCCCGTCGCCGGGCAAGCCGGCCCCCTCCGCCGCCGGGAAGGCCCCGGGCCCCGCGGGCAGAGCGGGGGGGGGCCCGCCCCCGCATCAACAACAGCCCCCGCCCCAGAACCAACAAACCCCGCCCCCGCACAAACAGGCCACGCCCCCGCAGCACCAGGCCCGCCCGGGACCCGGCCCCAAGGCCGCCTGCTGCCCGCTGTGCAAGACGGCCCTGAACGTGGGCGGCGCGGAGCCGCCCAACTACAACTCCTGCACCCAGTGCCACACGCAGGTGTGCAACCTCTGCGGATTCAACCCCACGCCCCACCTGGTGGAGGTAAGGCCCGCTGTCCGTGCACGGACACAGCTTCGCTCCCCGCGTTTGCCCTGCTCTTTCACGGTTCGTTTGCTTTTTAATCCAGCAGTTATCCCCACTATAAGATACGTTTTGTGAGTATGGCGTCTTATTTCTTGGCCTGAGAAATGTGTGTGTTTCAGTACAAAGGTTGTTGGTGTAAGTAAAGCCATTGCTGAGATAATCGAGCCAGCGTTGAGTGGGATTGAGGGGCGGGACTTTGATTGGAGTGAGGGGCGGGGCTTTGAGTAGGGGTGAGGGGCGGGGCTTTGAATAGAAGTGAGGGGCGGGGCTTTGAGTAGGGGTGAGGAGCGGGGCTTTGAGTAAGGTAGAGGGGCGGGGCTTTGAGTAAGGTAGAGGGGCGGGGCTTTGAGTAAGGTAGAGGGGCGGGGCTTTGAGTAAGGTAGAGGGGCGGGGCTTTGAGTAGGGGTGAGGGGGGGGCTTTGAGTAAGTTAGAGGGGCGGGGCTTTGAGTAAGGTAGAGGGGCGGGGCTTTGACTAGGGGTGAGGGAGGGGCTTTGAGTAGGGGTGAGGGGGGGGGCTTTGACTATGGGTGAGGGGGGGGGGGGGGCTTTGAGTAGGAGTGATGGGCCAGGCTTCGCACAGGCTGTTGTCTGATTAGTGTGAACAGGACTGTTTGAATCCGCATCCACACCACCTGTTTCCTGCCTGGAGCCATTTTGTTTGCTGCTCTACCACAGATTCACTGAGGCAGAAACACAGGCAGTGGGAAGACGACTACTACACATTCTATAAAGCGCCTTTAGTGAAGCAGAGAGGGTGTTAAGAATGTACAGGTTACACCGTGGGTTTATCGAGTCTGTGAAGATCTCACTGCTGCCAGGATCCCAGCTCATGTCCAGCAGGGCTAGTATGTATCAGCCAATTATTCTGGTTTCATTTTTTTTAAGCATCTACATGTTTTTACCAGGGATACATGCACGGCTGTCAAAACACAGAAATGATGGGGGAAATTAAATAATTATGAACGGAGATCTTAATTATTGTTGTGAAACCCAAACACGAACCCCATGCAGAGAGAGAGAGAGAATCTCCTGAGACACCAGTAAAAAAGAGAAACATTTAAAAAATGTTTGCATACCTGTATTTTTTCGATATTTACATTCATTTTACTTTTGCTTATGTTTATTACTTAAAGATGTACCATTTTGTAGTTTCTAGTGTTTAATGTTTATATAGGTATGTTTACATAAAGTTTTGGCAATATAGCGCAATATGTCATACCAATTAAGCATACTTCAGCTGAATTGAATTGAACTGAGAGTTAGAGAGAGAGCGAGAGGGAGAGAGAGAGAGAGAGAGGGGGGGAGAGAGAGAGAGAGGGGCAGTGTGAGAGAGAGCGAGAGGGAGATAGAGAGAGGGAGAGAGAGGGGGGGAGTGAGAGAGAGAGAGAGGGAGTGTGAGAGATAGAGAGAGGGAGAGAGAGTGAGAGGGGGGAGTGAGAGAGAGAGAGAGGGGGGAGTGTGAGAGAGAAAGAGAGGGAGAGAGAGGGAGCGAGCGAGTTCGCACGTGCGGTGCATTGTGGGTAGTGGAAGGCGCTGGCCGCGTGCCCAGCGGGCGTGAGGGGGAGCGTGGGCGCGCGGGAGCTCAGCGGTGTGTGCAGTGATGCCGGCACGGTGCAGCGGAGATCGGGAGACTCTTAATGGCCTGGCGGAAAGTTCCGGGCCCTCGGGGGCCGGGAGCAGGTGACGGGGGGGGCCCCCACACACGGGGGGGGGGGCCCCCACACACGGCTGACGGGAAACGCAGTGCCTTCCAGACAGCGGCTTATTAAGGCTCTGTGCGTTTGTGGTCGATCGAGCACCCCCCCCGTGTCAACTCTAATTATGGAAATGTGGCCCGGTGGAGAGCTTGACAGTAATAGCATCCTTTCCTGAACGCTCGGAAGGAAGTTTAATGTGCAAATTTTTTACCCCAAAAGTGAAAGCTGCCGGAGACAATACTACTGTAATATCATTAGTCAGGCTCCGCTGGTCAGATCTGTGAGGGAAGAGGTTTGTATAGGACTCTCCGTGGTGATTGCGCCTTGCTTGGCTGCCCCTTTGCACTCTGCCCTATCTGAAGCCCCAGGGCTTTCAAAACCTCCGAACCTATTACGACTTTAATGTGTCACAACTTCATAGCAGTTGAGTCTTTCCAATTTGGGGGGGTGGGGGGTGGGGGGGGGGGGTGCTGTGTGTGTGAAATACATGGGAGATAAGAATTGGTTTGAAATGGAAAGAACGACTGGCAGACCTCTGCAGGTTCTAGAAATTGGCAGAGCTGCTGCTGCGTTGTTCTGTAAAAAATCACTCGGCGGTCTCCTCTCAGAAGAGAGGCACGGGAGCCCGGAGGAGACAAGTGCAGAATGTGTAAATTGGCTCCAGAACGTGTTTCTTTCTGGAACGGGCCGATATATTCAGCCGCGGTATAAATACACTTTTCCCTGCCTCACACAGCTCAGTTCGGTTCTGCTCCTGTTCATTCTGCAAGCCGAGACAAGCTCTGATCACTACTGAGCAAGAAAGAGAGAGGAGAGAGAGAGAGAGAGAGAGAGAGAGAGAGAGAGAGAGAGAGGGAGAGAGAGAAATTGAAAGAGCGAAGCAGTCATTTTGTTTGCGATTCATATAAATAACCTGGTCTGTTCTCATATCTGCCTTGTGTTTTATTGGTAAATGGTTGGCATTTACATAGCGCCTTTATCCAAAGCACTGTACAATTGATGCTTCTCATTCACCCATTCATGTACCAACGGCGATTGGCTGCCATACAAGGCACCGACCAGCTCGTCAGGAGCATTTGGGGGTTAGGTGTCTTGCTCAGGGACACTTTGACACACCCAGGGCAGGATCGAACTGGCAACCCTCCGACTGCCAGACGACTGCTCTTACCACCTGAGCCAATGAGACGACTGCTCTTACTGCCCGAGCCAATGAGATGACTGCTCTTACTGCCTGAGCCAATGAGATGACTGCTCTTACTGCCTGAGCCAATGAGATGACTGCACTTACCGCCTGAGCCACTCAGATGTGAGGTGCACTCAGAGAAGGGAAGGCTGAGAGCAAGAGGAAGATCCAGGCCTGGAAATATGGAGAGGCAGAGCCGTGTGAGGAAGCTTCTCACCAACATCTACCCTAACCCAACATCTACCCTAACCCAACACTGATCATACTTACACTGTGATATTGTGTGGATGTCATTCAAGATACTCATTCTGAACATAACAGAATAATGTTAATTCTATAGAATCAGGAATAACATGGATGCTGTGGTATTATGTGGATGTAAATCTGGATATAACAGAATAATGTTCATTCTATAGCATCGGGTACATTGTTGAATAACATGGATGATATGGAATTGTGTGGATTTCAATCTGGATATAACATAATAATTTAAATTCTATAGAATCGGGTATATTGTTGAATAACATGGATGATATGGAATTGCGTGGATTTAAATCTGGATTTAACATAATTTTCATTCTATAGAATAAGGAATAACATGGATGATATGGAATTGTGTGGATTTCAATCTGGATATAACATAATAATTTAAATTCTATAGAATCGGGTATATTGTTGAATTACATGGACAATATGGAATTGTGTGGATTTGAATCTGGATATAACAGAATAATGTTCATTCTATACAATCAGGGGTATATTGTGGAATAACATGGACGCTATGGAATTGTGTGGATGTTGTGAAATTGATTCAATGTCATAGAATTATGGAGATGTTATGAACTATCATAGATCCAGTTGGCAGCGCGTCATAGCAGCATGTAGGTGCAGCCTTCTGATGGGGGAAAGCAATCTAGATTATCGCTATTTTAGTATTTTAATAAAGAATGATGTCAGCAAATTGCATTCATTCGTTTTATTTAAAGGCAAGCAGAGGTGTTTTGGCAAGGAAATAAAAGGGGTTAAACCAGCTTCCTGTGTGGTAAGCCACAGAGCAGCTTTCTGGTATTTATAGAATCGCTATGATTTGAATGTACGGCTACATTTTGTGCTCATTTAAAGACTTCTGACCGACCGCTTCGTTAATTTCCGATGGAGACTCTGCCAAACCTTCCCCCTCGGTGGTTGAGCCTGGAGAGGCTATGACATGTTTGTGGGCGTTGTCTGCTGACTGGATCCGCAGTATAGATGTTAAGGACGCTGTGGGGTTTTTTATTTTTACAATTATGTGCATGTTGTAGACTTGCCGAACTTATAGAATTATGAGAATGCTACGGCGTGTAGATATTGTACTGATTGTTGTTTTACAACTGTTAGTGTCGGTCCGGTAATTTGATTGGACAAGAGGAACTGCATGAGCGCTGATATACATGACAACAGCACCGGAGCGTTTTACTGCGTGTGGAGCGAGGCTGTGATGTTTCACTCCGCTGTGTTTACACTCCAATTTCATACATTGTTGAAAAAAATGATTTTATTTTCTGACTGTATTTTATGTAATTCTATATTGTAGTCTGTTGTGTCTCAAACGTTATCTAATAAACAGTTTATAGGCTTGTAAAATAGGCGTATGAAAACAAAGTCACCCTCGAGGTCATGCTGTTATACGGTATATCGGCCCAGCTGGGATTACCTTCGCTAATTGGCCCCGCTTTTCTATTCTAAGGCAACTGCACAGTGTGTGTGTGAGACACAGTGTGTGAGTGTGTGTGTGTGTGAGACACAGTGTGAGAGTGTGTGTGAGACACAGTGAGAGGGTGTGTGTGTGACACAGTGTGAGAGTGTGTGTGAGACACAGTGAGAGGGTGTGTGTGTGACACAGTGTGTGAGTGTGTGTGTGTGTGTGAGACACAGTGAGAGGGTGTGTGTGAGACACAGTGAGAGGGTGTGTGTGAGACACAGTGTGTGAGTGTGTGTGTGTGTGTGAGACACAGTGAGAGGGTGTGTGTGTGAGACTCAGTGTGTGTGTGTGTGTGTATGTGTGAGACACAGTGAGAGGGTGTGTGTGTGTGAGACTCAGTGTGTGTGTGTGTGTGTGTGTGAGACACAGTGTGAGAGTGTGTGTGAGACACAGTGTGAGAGTGTGTGTGTGTGAGACACAGTGAGAGGGTGTGTGTGAGACACAGTGTGAGAGTGTGTGTGAGACACAGTGAGAGTGTGTTTGTGAGACACAGTGTGTGAGTGTGTGTGTGTGAGACACAGTGTGTGTGTGTGTGTGTGTGTGTGTGAGACAGTGTGAGAGTGTGTGTGAGACACAGTGAGAGGGTGTGTGTGTGTGTGTGAGACACAGTGTGAGAGTGTGTGTGAGACACAGTGTGTGTGAGACACAGTGAGAGGGTGTGTGTGAGACACAGTGTGTGAGTGTGTGTGTGTGTGTGTGTGACACAGTGTGAGAGTGTGTGTGAGACACAGTGTGTGTGTGAGACACAGTGAGAGGGTGTGTGTGAGACACAGTGTGTGAGTGTGTGTGTGTGTGTGTGTGTGAGACACAGTGAGAGGGTGTGTGTGAGACACAGTGTGAGAGTGTGTGTGAGACACAGTGAGAGGGTGTGTGTGAGACACAGTGTGAGAGTGTGTGTGAGACACAGTGAGAGGGTGTGTGTGAGACACAGTGTGTGAGTGTGTGTGTGTGTGTGAGACACAGTGAGAGGGTGTGTGTGTGAGACTCAGTGACTCAGTGAGACTCAGACTCGTTTCTGATTACAGTATGGATCATTACAGTATGGATCATTACAGTATGCATTGGATTGTGTCATCTCTCTCTCTCTCACTGCGATGGACTGGCGACCTGTCCAGGGTGTATTCCTGCCTTTCGCCCAATGTATGCTGGGATAGGCTCCAGCCCCCCTGCGACCCTGTTCAGGATAAGCGGGTTAAGATAATGGATGGATGGATGGATGTCTCTCTGAAATTCAAATTCAAAAATGCTTTACTAGCATGACGAGAGGGATGTTATGTCATCAATGCACAGAAAAGAACAGATAAAAACACAGTGTGTGAGTGTGTGTGTGAGACACAGTGAGAGTGTGTGTGTGTGACACAGTGTGTGTGTGTGTGAGACACAGTGAGAGAGTGTGTGTGTGTGTGTGTGTGTGTGTGTGTGTGAGACACAGTGAGAGTGTGTGTGTGACACAGTGTGTGAGTGTGTGTGTGAGACACAGTGAGAGTGTGTGTGTGTGACACAGTGTGTGAGTGTGTGTGTGACACAGTGAGAGTGTCTGTGTGTGTGTGAGAGGCAGTGAGAGTGTGTGTGTGTGACTCTGAGAGAGGCGGTGTGTGAGACAGTGAGAGTGTGTTTATCAGTGCAGATGAGTATCAGAGTCCTGATTACATTATCTAATCCATCAGCTTTAGACAGAGCTCAGTCTCGCTGATAAACACCCACACCAGTGGCAGAACGCATTGTGAGGCTGATAGAGGACCTGTAGTTGGAGAGAGATGAGATTTGAAACTGTAGCATCAGGTGATTAGCCCCAGTGGCCATGCCAGGCAGATTACTACGCTTTCTTCTCAAACAGCAGCTGTAGAGAAAGGGTGAATGACACCTGTCACCATAAGTGCCAGCGTTTCTGATTACAGTATGGATCATTACAGTATGCATTTGATTGTGTCATCTCTCTCTCACTGCGATGGACTGGCGACCTGTCCAGGGTGTATTCCTGCCTTTCGCCCAATGTATGCTGGGATAGGCTCCAGCCCCCACTGCGACCCTGTTCAGGATAAGCGGGTACAGATAATGGATGGATCGATGGATGTCTCTCTGAAATTCAAATTCAAAGATGCTTTACTAGCATGACGAGAGGGATGTTATGTCATCAATGCACAGAAAACACCAGATAAAAACATACAATTGAACACATAAACCTGAATCTAGATATACAGTGTACAGACATATTGGCCAACTGAAATATGCTCACAGGTTGTCCCTCTGCAAAGCTGAAACATAATTTGCCGTTATTTTTAATTCATTTTCTATGTTCCCCTTATAAATAGGGGAGCTTTCAGTGGGCATTTAGTTTTGAATTCAGGGTATATTTTTATTGAGCATATTTGCCAATTAGGCTGTGTAGGGTTAAAATATGATGCCATGTTTGATCATTTGTGAAGAGATTGTGCTCCATAAGGACATGCATATGTATTTTCTGTAATATAACATAGAGTACCTTCCCCAGATGACTGGTCACACAAGTACATCTATAATATTTGAGTACAATTTGTGTCCAATCTGGGTCCAATCTGGGTCCAATCTGTCTCCATGTGTCTCCACTTTTATATGAGCATGTTATGGGTCCTCTCCAGCCAGCGCTCAGAACCAAGTTGAAGAGTTTTAGGATAGCTAATTTATAATTTATAATTGATGTGTTTTGTCATCTGCAATGTTGTCTGCACTGCAGACTCTTTCTGGGTTGTAGGACCTTTTTGTGATATTTTATGGTCCATTTCCTATTTCTCACATAAATTTGCTTCTGCACTCAGCTTAGTGCCGTTTTTCTTGTATCATTTTTCAAAATGGCTTTGCCATATGTCTCCATTTTGAATAGGCAATTCATCATATAAATATTTTTTTGTAATGTGTTCCAGTTGTGCCAGAAAGTGATAGAATCAATGGATTCTTCAATAGTGCCGCGTTTGTTCTTAATGTGCTGTTCTTTCTTGGTTGTAGAGTGTGTTTCTGTGTTGTGCTGGTGCCTGACAATAAGCAAGGCCCAATTACTCTTTTTATGGCTGTCTGGCTTTATAGTTGTTTAGTTTTTTCTCATGTTATGGCTGAATAACATGAGAACACGGTTTTGTTTTTAGGTTATTATTTGGTTAATTATCAGATATTTTGATTATTCACTGCTAGGTTTACACCACCTTCATTGTGCTTATGTGTTCACCGGCAAGGTGTCTGAGAGGGATTGAGTTGATTGGCTGCCAATTGCTTTCTGTGCACTCTCTCTCTCTCTCTCTCTCTCTCTCTCTCTCTCACACACACCCTCTCTCTCTCTCTCTCTCTCTCTCTCTCTCACACCCCCTCCCTCCCTCTCCCTCTGTTCCTTCCTCTCTCTCACACACCTTCTCCCTCTCTCTCTCTCTCTCTCTCTCTCTCTTCCAAATTTGGGAATAGAAATGGGGGGAGGTGGCTTTCTGTCCACTTCAGTTCCGCATGCTACCAGCATGGTGCCCGAACCCATGTGCTGTTTAATGTCACTCTCGCTGGGAAGAGTCAGCGCTCTTAACTCTGGGGGCCGGCGTGTTCCCGCCTGGTGTTGTGCAACATAAATGCTTTCTTTGTGTGGGCTGTCTCAGCATTGGACCTGCATATGGGCATGTGTCTCTCCAGGTCTGTCTGCCCTCAGCGGCTGTACCCAAAGGCGTTGTCACTCTTCTGATGTCGTAGGGCTGATGTCATAGGGCTGATGTCATAGGGCTGATGCCATGCTGCTGATGTCACATGACTCTTTCCTGCTCCCGCTGCGATAGCCCGATTCTCCACCGCTGTCCGTAATTGCATTAAGTGAATCCAGCCATCCATTTTCTGAGTGTACATGCAGATCTGTGGCTGCTGTATGCAGCAGGCTGCCGGTGGGAGGGCGTGGGTGTTTGGAAGGTACCGTCCTCCGGTCAGGGTGGGCATAGCCCACACTGCGCCTACAGGCCCCTGTATCTATTAGCAGCTTGTTTATTTTTTTTATCTTTCCTGTGGAGGAGCTGCTGGAGCAGTGCTTTGAGCGCTCGGCGAAGGCTCCCCGGCTGAAAAACGGAAAACGGCTCAAAAGCTCGGTTTTGAAGCAGCAGATCGCCGGTCGACCGGTCCAGGCCGATTTTCAGGCTGGTCACGCTGCCAGGGTCGGGCTGCTCTGGAGCTGCGGTCCCCAAACTCGGTCCTGGAGTACCCCTGTGTATGCCGGTGTCCATCCCAACCAACTGCAAACCAACTATTTAACAAGCGGTTTTTCCATTTTTCTTAATTAGGTGCTTTTCTTGTTCAGAGGGATTACTTACCGTCTTAAGCCACATTCTGTCAGAGAGCTATGGATACCATAAATAATACATTTCCCATGTCCATATTGTGCTTATTGTGCTATTTGGCAAACAATGCATACATTTTGCAAGTAAAGTGTTGGATTATTTTAACTGATCAAAGTGAATCAGTCGGCTCCTAATTGGTGAATGTTTTGACACCTGGCCACCAAACCTAACCATTTAGAAGATAATGAAGAATTCAAACGCAAAGCAAGTGATAACCAGGCAAACCAGGCAAACCTGCATTGTAGTGATACATTTAACGGAAAAAAAAATACAAATGAAATTAAACACATGTTCAGCTACCTAGTTATTAGTTCACTTCAGTCTTTTATTTGTTACCTTTTCTTATGTAATCCTTACAAGATGGTGGCGAATGAACGTGAACGTGTATGAACGTGGTCGTCTCATTCTTCATGTCATTGCAGAGACATTCTAGCATAATGTGGTTTAGGGTAAATAATGCATCTTAAAATGAAAAGATTAAGAAAGCTAATTAAGAAAGATGAACAGCTTGTGTTTATTATTCGACGGCGGTTTTTACATTATTGCCATTTGGCAGACGCTCTTATCCAGAGCGACGTACAGTTGACTAGACTAAGCAGGAGACAATCCTCCCCTGGAGCAATGCAGGGTTAAGGGCCTTGCTCAAGGGCCCAACGGCTGTGCGGATCTTATTGTGGCCGCTCCGGGATTAGAACCGCCGACCTTGCGGGTCCCAGTCCTTTACCTTCACCACTACGCTACAGGCCACTCCAGGACTAGAACCGCCAACCTTGCGGGTCCCAGTCCTTTACCTTAACCACTACGCTACAGGCCGCCATTCATACGGTTTGAGGTTGGAACCGAAAGCGGCGTACGCAGGGGCACTCCGGGACCGACTGCTTTAGAGGAGACAGCCTGTGACTGTCACCTTTATCCTCCCTGTAAAAGCACCGGCCAGGACTCCAGCACCCCCGGCCTGTGTCTGTTTTTACGTCATGTGACCCTTAATCCGGCTGTCATAGTGAATGTTCATGCCTCTATTAGACACCACACAAAGGAAATAATCTGGAACAGGATTGAGCAATCCCACTGCCCAGTGCCACTGGCCTTAATACTAACAACGGGGGAGAGTGGGAGAGAGAGAGAGAGTGAAAGCATGTGGGATGGAGGGAGGGAGGGAGGGAGGGAGGGAGAGAGGAAGTTACTTCTGCATTTTGCTTGTGGGGGAGGGTGTTTGGGTTATGTCATCTGTGTGCTTAACAAGTGAAAGTGTGTTTTATTTTGAATTTCGGAGAAATAGAGAGCGGAGAAGAGAGTTTGTGTTACATTAATGGGTGGGTTACGTAAAGTGATGTTGTGTACGTAACAGAATTTAAAGCGTAGTTGTATTTGAGAGGAGAGGCACTGAATGGAAGAGAGACAGATAGAGGGAGAGATAGCAGGGTGGGCTTTGGAGCCGGATGGCTTTAGGGGAAGCGCGGGAGACTGAAGGAATAATAGATGTTTACTGGTGTATGTGTGCATGTGACAGAGAGGCAGAGAGACTGTGTGGGAGAGAGAGAGAGAGAGAGAGAGAGAGAGAAAGAGAGAGGCTTTTAGAGGCTGATGTAAAGATCAACAACAGATCTGAGTCAATGTTGGTGGCATTTCTGTGGAGTTGATTGAGGGGGTGAGGCCTAGAGCAACAGAGCCATCTTACCGTATAGACATCCCATATAGCCAGGCAGAAACAAAGCCATCTTACCGTATAGACATCCCATATAGCCAGGCAGAAACAAAGCCATCTTACCGTATAGACATCCCATATAGCCAGGCAGAAACACAGCTATCTTTAAAGGCATTCTATGCCGGATTTTCACCTTGACACAACACCTATAAAACAAACATGCATGGCATCCCTATGATACACTGGCACCCTGTGTCTGTGTAACTCTTACCGTTTAACCATTATCTAATCAAGTGGCTGGCCAGCTTTCAGTAACATTGTTTAGCTGCTGTGTTATTAATTCAGTTTTGTAAGTCAGCTGGCTGGCTGTGATAGCTCAGTACTGGTGTTGCTGCTGATATTTTCTACCAGCATATTTATTCTCCTGAGTAGGGAGCTCATGCCTAAATCCAAAAGACTCCCAGACTTTCAGAAGACTTGAGATGTCCAATAAAAAGAAAAACGACAATGACTTGATGTATTTGTGAGGCAGGCAGGCTAACAGTTAGAACAGGTTCAGGCGGTTAGAGCAGTTATCTGGCAGTCGGAGGGTTGCCGGTTCGAGCCCCGCCTAGGCTGTGTCGAAGTGTCCCTGAGCAAGACACCTAACCCCCAAATGCTCCTGACGAGCTGGTTGGTGCCTTGAATGGCAGCCGTTCGCCATTGGTGTGCGAGTGTGTGTGTGAATGGCTGAAGGAGAAGCAGCAATTGTACAGCGCTTTGGCTAAAAGCGCTATATAAATGCCAACCATTTACCATTTACAGGCTGAAATACACTGGTGTTAGCAGCAGTAGCTAGCGTCATCACAAACTTTAGCTAAAGTTGGGTAACTAAATGTAAACATGAGTAACGTCCGATAAATAGCTAGCTAAATGGCCTGCTTAGAAAGAGACTACTAAGGCTGAGGTCTTACGAATCATATTAGAGTGCAGTAGCTCATTGCTATAACAACACATGGGCATCTGCAATGGTTGATAATGGGGCGTAGACGTTTTTGTATACAAACACAGGAGCAAGGAATCATGCACAATACACCTTTAGACAATTTGCATTTGTATTGTTTTTTGAACAATTAGTAGACAACAAAAAAACAGACCCACAAATTAATTTTACAAAGCATAAATAAACCAACAAACACTCCAAAGACAAGTCCACAATACCTGAACAAATAAACAGCCAAATACAGTGAGCACCACAAATGTTTGTGAGAGACATATTTTTTTGTATTTCGCTCTCTGTACTATGTGGTTAATGTGCAGATTACAGCACTTTTTCTACATATTCCCCCCATTTCAGGGCACCATAATATTTGTGACAAATGGCTTCACAGGTGTTTCTGATTAGTCAGTGAAATTAGACAGTGAGTTCAATCACTTCCTGAGTACAGGTATAGCAGATTTCTCGGTTCATATATGTATATAAATGAGGTATTTAACACATCTGAAGGTGATTAAGATACTGCCATTTGGCTGGCCTAATGTTTGATGACAAAATGATTACGCTGGCTGCCTAGCAGTGAAGTCAGTGACACTCTTGCTGAGGTCATTTGACTGATCTTAGACGCTGTTTGTGTGAGTGTGTTTGTGTGAGGGCAGCAGAAAGTCACGGTGGAATACTGTGGCAGTACTGCGGTTGTTTGTGGAGAAAAGTTCTGTAACTGACTGCCATTGTCTTTTCTTAGCGCACAGAAAATAGGACAGACCTAAAGCGTCTTAACTTTTTTGGGGTAGATAGATTTTTTATTTTATTATTTACATTTACTTCCAGGGCCCAGGTCTGGCAGTACTCGACTAGGCCCTGCTCTGACCAGACTAAATGTTGTTTGTGATTAAATGTTTTGTTTTAGCTTGACAAACAATCGAACATATTGCCTAATCATTCACATATTACTTAAAACCCCAAAATATGACAAAATCTCTCTCTTGCTCTCTCTCCGTCTCCAAATCTCTCTCTTTTTCTCTTGATCTCTCTCTCTCTCTCTCTTTCTCTCTCGAAACGACAGAGACACAGCTGGTTAGACAGCAGTTTCAGGAGCAGCATATTCTGGAAAAAAAAAAAAAAAGTGTATTCAATAAAAAATATTTCTTCTCCCGAAGAGAAAGAGTCGCATGCTGGCGTCAGTGACAGGTGACCGGCCAGTGAAAGCTGACCCTTCATTTCCTGTGAATCAGCTGAGGAGGGCCATGTGTCCCAGTGGATTGACCCAGATTCTTGCTGACTCTGTAAGCTCCTCCGGCAGCAGGGTGTGGTTTGCAGGCAGCAGGGACTCAGAAGGCAGACGCACATGGCTGACGTTAATCCCGGGACACCGGTGGGTAGCGGTCAGAGCACTGGACTCTGGGCCTAATGGCAGCTGTGTGGAGTAAATGGTTATGGTATTCATATAGCGCCTTCATCCAAAGCGCTGTACATTTGATGCTCCTCATTCACCCATTCATACACACACTCACACGCCGACGGCGATTGGATGCCATGTAAGGCACCAACCAGCTCGTCAGGTTGGTGTCTTGCTCAGGGACACTTCGACACACGCGGGGTGGGATCGAACCGGCAACCCTCCGACTGCCAGACGACATTTCTTACCACCTGTGTGGTGTAGTGGTCAGAGCACTGGACTCAGAACATGCAGTGCCCTTTTTGTACTTGTACTTATACAGACAGAGGTAACGCAGTGTGTCTAAAAAGGTTAACTGGATTCTGCAGGTTTCGTACAAGGAGGTGGGAGGCACATTTCTGAGCAATGTTTTGCCTGGGGGAGTGTTTCTGGTGGTCGGAGAGAGCTGTAATTTCTGCACTGCTGAAAACGTTGGACGCCATCGTTTGATGCTCAGCGATACGATCTCATCTCCATTCATATGTACCCATACGGCTTGCCCAAATGAGATATATTTATGTACTGCTGTGCTGTTGCATTGTATATGTTCTATCGAAAATCGTAAGTGTATGCATGTGGTATTATGGCCAGATCTGTTAAAAAAAGAGATTGTAGAGTTTAATTTAATGGTTAAATAAACAGTATAAAAATCACTTTCAACTTCTGCAGCCTTTCAAATCCATCTTCTCTCGCTGAATGCAAACAGTAATTAATTTCTCCAGATGACTGAGTAGACAGCTATGGCCTTTGTGAATGCTTATTAATTATGATCATAATTCTTAGTGTTGGGAGTTGATGCCGTGATAACAGTCGCACTACCCCTGCTGAAATGAGCCGCGTCAGCAGCATTTCAGCCCGGAGAACCTGGCCGCACGATGCACGATGAATAAGGAACAAAGCACATCAATCAGATCATTACCACCCAGTGCCGAGGCAACACCCCGGCATAATCCTTCCTCTCTCAGGCCACGTCACCATTGGCCGTACTGTCCTCATCACCTGTAAACTGAGACCACTACAACTGCCGCTACTGGTGGCATAATGAGGATAACAGCCACGTTTCTCTGACACACACCGGCATTCGTGTTTCACCGCCTCTAGCAAAGGGACGTTCGATGGGTTCGTCGGGTTCGAGTTGGGCGGACAGCGATCCCGGCGCTGGTCTGCGCTCAGAAAGGGATGAAGGGTTCTGTACGTAATGAAGGCAACGGCGGGGCAAATGACACACACACATCAGCATGTGGTGCACGCCTATTTGCATTAAATGAGGAAGGCAGGCGCCCACCCCGTCATCAGGGACCCGGCGGGGAGGCTGAGTCACATGGGAGGGCACCCTCCCCCCTCCGCTCTTTCTTGCTCTCTCTTACTCCCACATTTTTCCCCTCCTTTATTTTCCCTTTCCCCCCCCCCGTTTCTCTCTCTCTGTCTCGGTCTCAATCTCTCTTTCGCTCGCTCACTCTCGCTCGACTTCCCTCAATCCCTCCTTCCCACTCTCTCGTTTTTTTTCCTTTTGTCTTTCCTGGTTTTGCCTCTCTCTCTCTCTCTCTCTCCTTTCTTCCTCCTCCTCTGTTTCCTTGTGTGCAGTGACGTGGGCGAGTGTGATTCACTCTCATTAACCTCATTACTTTTACCGTTGTTTCTGTGCGGAGAGGCGTGCCGCTGGCGGGCCGCTGGCCGTCCTGTCACAGCGCTTCCTGTTTCAAGAGCGTAAAACTCTGGACAGGCCTCCGCTCACTTCCTGTCCTCCCAGCTTTCAGGTTCTGCCTTTTTACGTTTCTCTAGCAGCTTGCAGGGTTCATATTGGTGTTGTGGTATAGTGGCTTATTTCATTTTTTTTATTTGTGACAAGTGTGGAGTGCAGGTGAGAGCACTAGATCCTTCTGAGACGAGTGTGCCTCTGTCCCTAACTCGTAGTATAAATAGACCCACCAGGGACACAGTCGCTTGTCACCGACACGTATAGTTTCCTTTGCCGTACACCTGTAATGACGGGCTGCAGAGAAAGACTGTGCCCTGCTCAGCATCTCCAGCAGGGAAGTCCTTCTGCATGATTATGCCCCTAACCTTTCGCGTGTGTGTCATTTTGCATCCGCAATTGAACCATGTCTTTAATAGATTCTGAGCACTGAAGACACTGAGACTGCACTAGGCGAGGGAGTGCTGTGATGGTCCTGTCGCCCATGTTGGTCTTTCACATGTCTGTCTACAAGCAGGCATAACTTTAAACTTTAAAAAGGCCCTGGCGCCACTCGAGTTCAGAGACTTGGCTCATTATCGGTGCACGGGAGCTCTACCCATGATGCACAGTGAAGTATTCGTTTTAATCTCGGTTTTGATTGAGAACGTTTCACTCCAGTAGAGTGCCTGCGATCCCTGGCCCTCAGACTCTTTTAGAGTTAAATTAACACCAAACCTTTTACTGTGTGGGGTGACGGAAGCCACTCTAGTGAATTATAAATAGATGATCTGACTTAAATGACAGCTTCGGGTCAAACATTGCCAAGGTTTCGCCTGATTGCGCTGACAGAACTCGTTTCCTTAGGTTAATTCAACTTGCTTATGTTTTGTGCAAATTTCACAGGTATGGTATCGGACAATTTTGTTTGTGACTTACCCTGGATGGGATGAGTGGATCTGTTGATTTGATAGCGAGACGTTTTCCATTCGCCCCTCTTGTGTGGAACGAGCTTAAATCATGACAGGCCATCAATTCAAATGCGTTTTACAACAAATGCTGAACTTATTTATTTTAAGCTGCCTTTACTGAAGCAGTCAAATCAAATTAGTTGTCAGCAATATAAAATTCCGGTAGTCCTTTCTTTAGGAAACCTTCTTTTTTTTTTTAAAACTAGGTCAACTTATCAGTATTCACACGAGTGCCCTGTCATCAGAGTTGGTGTTACCCTGAATGCGGTCCTGTGTTCCTCGTGAGGGCGAGCATATTCAGCTCCGGAGATGAATTATGAACGCGTGACTGCCGAGCTCCTATACCGTAATAATGGCAGTCGCATAGTGCTGTCCGTCCTCTCTCTTTAATGCGATAATTACTCTTCCCGGATGTGTGCCGGGAGGGGGGGGGGGGGGGGGGGGGCTGGTGTTGCCTGCTTCTGCTGCTCAGTGTGATGTCATTAAAATGTGTGGAGCTGTGAGACTGCGCTGTTAATTATGTGGATCAAATAAATAATTAAACTGAATAAGCATGAGAGAGACAGACAGACAGAGACAGAGACAGAGAGAGAGAGACAGACAGAGAGTGAGACGAGAGAGAGACACAGATAGAGAGAGAGACAGAGCGTGAGAGAGTGAGACGGAGAGAGAGAGAGTGAGACAGAGAGAGAGAGAGACAGACAGACAGAGAGAGTGAGACGGAGAGAGAGAGACAGAGAGATGAACCACTGAACCACTGAGGTAGAGCAGAGCATAGTCTGGTGAGAGGTGTGTGGCTGGCTAATCCTGCAGTTGTAAACAGGTAAAAGGGTTTGTGAAGGTAGGACTTGTGTATGAAACTGGAGTGCTTAATAATAATAATAATAATAATAATAATAATAATAATAATAATAATAATAGTATCATAACCAGTAATCGTATAAGTAATAGCAGTAGTAATAATAGGAATTAATGGCTTAACTGAATGAACAATAAAACTGATGCTGCTTAAATCACCCCAAATAACACAGTTTCTCTCTCTCCCACGCACATACACGAAACATGACTCCACCGCTATAAAATCTGCCTTCCTCTCCCTCCTTCCATCTCTCTTCCGTCTCTCACTCCTTTGTCCTCTGGCTCTCTCCCTCTTATTCTCCACGTCTTTATCCTCCTCCTCCTTCCCTCCATCCCTCCGTCTCTCTCTCTCTCTCCTCCCCTGTCCTCCTCTCTCTCCGTCTCTCTCTCTCTCCCCCGGTCCTCCTCTCCCTCCATCCCTCCCTCCCTCCATCTCTCTTTCTCTCCCCCATCCTCCACCCTCCATCCATCCATCTCTCTCTCTCCCCCCTGTCCTCCTCCCTCTCTCCCTCCCTCCATCTCTCTCTCTCCCCCCTCTTCCTCCCTCCCTCCCTCTCTCTCACCCCCCTGTCCTCCCTCCCTCCCTCTCTCCCCCCCTCCTCCTCCCTCCCTCCCCCTCTCCCCCCCCCTCCTCCCTCCCTCTATCTCTCTCTCTCCCCCTCCTCCCTCCCTCCCTCCCCCTCTCTCCCCCCCTCCTCCTCCCTCCATCTCTCTCCCTCCCTCCCTCCCCCTCTCCCCCCCCTCCTCCTCCTCTCCCCAGTTGCACCTGGTGCAGCAGTGAGGCAGGCGGTGGAGCGGGGTGTGATGGCGTCTCAGTGCAGCGCGGGGAGGAGGGGGGGCGCGCGGCACGGGGAGACAGAAATAGCCGCTCGTAGCCCTTCAGCCTGAGCGCTCCGTGTGCGACGGGAGCGGAGAGAGTCGCTCTTCTCTCCCTGCCCTGTGATTGGCCCGCTCGGCCCCGCGCCCTCCACAGTTTGCCCCCCCCCGGTTTTGGGGGTTCAGATCGTGGGGGGGGAACTTGTGCTTTTGATTTCGCGCAGATGTCGGGGGATTTTCGGCCCATTCCTTGGAAGCCGCCGCCGTAGATCGCTCCTCCTGGCGTGGACTCTGTCAACAAGGAGCACAGCTGGCTGAGGAGCACAGAATTAAACATCGTCTGGCAAGAAGCCAGAGGAGAAAGGCCTCCATGATTGCACGTGTCCCATCGGGTCAGGCTTTCTCTTGCCCTGTCTGTGGCAGACAGTGTGCATCCCGCATTGGACTATACAGCCATCAAAGGACCCACAAACAGGAGTGGAGGTCCCTTAACGTAACGTGTGTGTGTTTTGCATTTCTGATTATGGGTAGAGTTTTTGGTTTTGATTCTAAATGGAAAATGTCTGCATTTATGTAGCGCCTTTATCCAAAGCGCTGTACAATTGATGTTTCTCATTCACACACACACACACACACTCACGGCAATTGGCTGGCATGCAAGGCACCGACCAGCTCATCAGGAGCATTTAGTGGTTAGGTTTCTTGCTCAGGGACACTTCGACACACCCAGGGCGGGATCAAACCGGCAACCCTCTGACTGCCAGACGACTGCTCTTACCGCCTGAGCCAAGGTCGCAAATGTCTCCATGGTGTGTGGTGTGCGTGCCTCACCCACAGTCTTTGGGCAGATGAGAAAAATTATTTTCCATAAAGCAGGTTGTTTAGCAACATGTTACTGTATATTCTGCCCGTTCTGGTTCTTAAACATGAGCTCTACGGGAAACAGGGAAATCGGCCTTCATCCTTCCAGAAAGAGCTACACTTTCTGTTTCAGCTGAGGAAGTTGCACTGCAGTTTCCATACGGACACGTCTCTCTGGCCCCGTGGTTCATTCTTGAGAAAGACACAGAGCCTTCAGTCATGTGTGTACTGCACTTTTGTGACACACAGAGATAACCCAAGCAGTGTTTATAAGAGTCACAGATGTGTGTCTTCCTGTCATTGAGATTACGGATGACCGCTGTTCATTATCACGGTGAAGGTTAGCGAAATGATTTCTGTTCTGTTGACGGTAACCTGAATTCTGCTGATGATAAGGACAGCTCTCCTATCTGAATGTGTTTGATTCCACTCGCCTTTGGTGTCATTTCTCACATTTTAAAACCCCTGCTGATTTTCTGGAAGTTTCTGTAATCCGTGGTGTTAAACTTTAGGGCCATGGACATGTGGAGGCAGTAATTTTAAAGACACACAGCTGTTTGTATGAGTCAGTGGAACCACAGGCTAATCTCTCTGTCCTTTATCCGTCCTCCACAGCAGTGTGGCTCCCTGTCCCATACCTGTGCTGTTTCAGCCCACTCAGCCCCTCAACTCAACCCCACTCATTCAGCCAAACTCACTCATCCCCACTTAAACTCAACCCCACTCCCTCAACCCCTCAACTCAACCCCACTCATTCAGCCAAACTCACTCATCCCCACTTAAACTCAGCCCCACTCACTCGACCAAACTCACTCATCCCCACTTAAACTCATCCACACTCAAACGCAACCCCACTCCCTCAACCCCACTCACTCAGCCCCTCAACTCAACCCCACTCAAACTCAACCAAACTCACTCAGCCCCCACTCAAACTCAACCCCACTCACTCAGCCCCTCAACTCAACCCCACTCAAACTCAACCAAACTCACTCAGTCCCCACCCAAACTCAACCCCACTCACTCAGCCAAACTCACTCAGCCCCCACTCAAACTCAACCAAACTCACTCATCCCCACTCAAACTCAACCCCACTCAAACTCAACCAAACTCACTCAACCTTACTCAAACTCAACCAAACTCACTCATCCCCACTCAAACTCAACCCGACTCACTCAGCCAAACTCACTCATCCCCACTCAAACTCAACCCCACTCACTCAATCCCACTCAAACTCAACCAAACTCATCATCCAAACTCACTCAGTCCCCACTCAACCCAACTCAACCCTTCAGTTAAGGCACCATGCTTTGGTACATGGGTGAGCCCCACGACCTCGGAGTGAATCAGGACCATGCAGGTGCTGACTGGGGCTAGTACCCCATAGGGATTTGGTGATTGTGTCTCCCAGCGCACAGGTGAAATCCTTCAGTTAGGAGCCACATTTCTTTGCCTCTTTGCCCTCTAGAGACCCTTGCTGGTCAATCAAGTGCCCGCAGACTGCATGGCATGGCGAAAGCCCCATTTGAAAGGTCTTCCTCCATTTCCACGCTGTGCTGAGCTGTGGGCTGTGGGATGTGAGCAGAACAGACTGGTGTGGGCTGTGGGATGTGAGCAGAACAGACTGGTGTGGGCTGTGGGATGTGAGCAGAACGGACTGGGGGCACCATGTGTTTGCCTCTAAGCCCTGGAAGTGGCAGTGTGGGACCCTGTGTAAAAAAGACTGCGCTTGCAAATTGCTTATTTGACATTCCAATTAGGGTGGGAATTGGGCTTGCACAGACCCATGTTGTCTGGCTATATATATATATATATATATATATATATATGTATGTGTGTATATATATATATATATACAGTACTATGCAGAAGTCTTAGGTAGTCTTGGGTCTTAGGTTAAAAACTGAATCAAATCAATATTTTTTGTGACCACCCTTCGGCGTTAAAACTGCATCACTTCTCTGAGATATAGAACTGCAGGACAGCGTTGGCTAAGACAATCAGCAGGGAGGTTGTTCCAAGCATGTTGGAGAACTTGCCTCAGTTCTTCTGCAGACTTTGGTTGGCTCCTTGCTTCTGATCTCAGACAGCATTGATCAGGTTTTTATGTAAAAAGTAGTCACTGGCTTACAGTAATATGTTACTTTTTAAAATTAAATACAAAAATGTCTTAGGTGCCTCAGACTTCTGCACAGTACTGTATATATATTTTAAAAAATATTCACTTCAGCCTATAAATACTCAGCTCACTGGTCAGCTCAGGTCACACGGCCCCTGCAAACACAATTGCACACATTGTGGTTATATGTGGAATATGGAAATGTAATTATGAATCATATTTTATTAACAATGCGCATAAAAACATAGAATTCTGCTTTGGAGCAAATGTCATTAACATCTTGAGGTTCCACAGATGGTGCTTTGCATACGCTTCGGCTAGTTTGGAATGAAAAGCCTTTTGTAAGAGAGTATCATTGTTTTATAAATTGCAAATTTATAGTCCGTTGATTTATGCAATTTGTCTGACAGTGAGTCATTAGGAACCACTTGAAGGACCTGCTGCAGAAGAAGCTCTTGCATTTTAAGGTTGAGCATGTTCTCTCCATTATTTATAGAGCTGTCACTCCGTGACTAAGGTGGCTTGTAATAGAAATATGACTAATCCCTGCTTGCTGGCTGCTTGTCCCGGACCTCAGAGGTGATTAACAGAGTGTATTCTGGTGTTTCGGGACTTCAGAACCACGGTCTTTCTCTCACAACTGTCAGTTACCGTTAGCCAAGAGCATAGCGGTCTCAAACACACAGACGCGTCTATGTGGATAATGCCGCCCCAAGACTGCTTCCTGTAGCAGCCCAATGCAATATCAGCAGCTCCCCTGTAGGTCTGTTTCAGTTTGGCACCAGTCCTAGGCAGTGCAACTGATTTTGTGCATTGTCTAATCATATCTCAGGTATGTGTCACATTACATTACATGACATTACTGGCATTTGGCAGATGCTCTTATCCCGAGTGACATACAGTTGATTAGACTAAGCAGGAGACAATCCTCCCCTGGACCAATGCAGGGTTAAGGGCCTTGCTCAAGGGCCCAACGGCTGTGCGGATCTTATTGTGGCTACACCGGGATTCGAACCACCAACCTTGCCTGTCCCAGTCATTTACCTTAACCACTAGGATACAGGCCAATTTTGTCAGAGGCATACTGTGTTGAACAGATGTACCCTAGCACTTCTGTTTGGTTTGTGTCTTTCTTTCTGCTCTCATTATTTCTGACAGGTCTTGGTTTAGACCACAGGCACTCTAGACACATGTGCGTGGGTAGACATTAGTTACTTGTTCAGTTTTAGCACCGGATATGTTTATTGTTCAGCGGTTGAGTTAGCTTGAATAATTACCTCCAGTTGAATATCTTTACAGAACAATGAACCTGAACAGTTTTACAGTATGGTGTGAGAAATCTAAACCTAAATTCCAGGAATGTGACTTGCTATTAAACCAATGGTTGGTCACTTCTCACAATTCATGATTTTATTGCCTGATTTTATTGTCAACAGGCGCACATCACCCACCACTTCCCATTGAAAACCCTGTCCTGCGTGTCTTCGCCATAACTGGACGGCGTGATCCGACCGGGTCGCGCTGATGATTGCAACCCGGTGTGAATCCATTTTGCGTTTGAAAGAAAAGGCCTCCCATGCTGAGCTTATTAACAAACCGTAACGTCCGCGTTCAAACACTCGAGAGAAAGGGTCCAGACTACACATCTTGAATGCTCATCACGCCCCATGACACTTTGCATGAAACAAACTACATAAACTGTGGGAATTTAAATGAATATGGAAACACTGAAAAGAGAAATGAAAGTGCGAAGTGCAAAGCTGATACAGACGTGATGTATATTTTCTTTCACACCTGCAGCAGGAAGCAGAGCCAACATGATATCACCTCACTGTCAGTTTATCCTTCTATATATATTTAAATTCCGTATCTGCCAGACTAAAGAACAAGAAAATACAAATATTTCCTTATTAACAATGTCAATTTTAATAACCGGTAATATGTATTCAATTTAGCATGAATTAACAATACAAAATTTGATTAAAATGAAACATTTGAATAATTGATTCTGTCAAGGTTATGTATGGTTTCTCTTACTTACAAAAAATGGAGCAATTTCAAACTTGTATAAAATATGATTCCCTCCTGAATAAAATATGCATACTTTGTGTATATGCTCACCATTAAAAACAGTTTAATTTTTTTGTGTTTTCGAAACCTTTCACTGCCTCTTTCCCTCTCTCTCTATCTCCCTCTCTATCTCCTCTCTCTCTGTTAATATGTATTGTGTCCTTGGCATCAGCAGAGTATAGTATGTCTTTATTAATGGCAGTTATGCTAACTGCTCGTATTTGGTTGTCTCCACGATCTGCTCAAGTTTCTCGCGTGTCTGTCTCTGCTTCAGTGCACATCCGTTAGTTCCAGCTAAAAAGAAAAGAAAAGATGGAGTACATTATCCGAAATGTATCCATTGACAATGGCGTCAGCCCTTCTGCGACCTTGGTGTCACACCGTTACCACCCTCCCAGATCTCTCCCGGTGTCACACAGACGCTGGCTCTCTGTCTGGGGAAAGGGGGAGAGGAGATGGTTTGAATCCACTTATTAAGTTGATTTTTTTAACGTTTTTTGTGTTACTAATGTAAGAATAGCACGCTTATTGAAATACAGCAATACGGCACTATATTTAGTATACAGTGGGGTCCAAATTCCATTACCAAGATCCGTTTGTTTTAATCAAAAACCAACACAGGCATGTCCTTAGTTCATATATCTGAAGCTGAATTGCATCGTCTTTTACAAACGGAAGTGAAATAATTTTGCTTATTATTAACAGAATATTAACAGAAAGTAAAAATGTGTCTGTATATCTACCATTTGCAAAAAAGGAGCTGTTCACCCCAACAACAAAAAAATTGACTTTTCCGCTTCCCCACATTGCCATCTGTCCATCCAGAGATCGAACTATCTGCGCAACATCTTGACCAAAGCGCACGGATATTCAGTCTCAAAACCCTCCAGTACCTAGAAGCAGATACAAGCAAGTGTACGCTGGTAGAGGCTGAGCGTAATTCTGTGAGCTCCATTAGTGATGGATGCATGTGATAGGTTAAGTATGAGACCATGTAGTAATTTGTGTATGCGATTGGTTGAGTACGAGAAGATGTTGTGATGTGCATATGAGATTGTATATGTGGTTTCCTGACCGTATTTGTTCTGCAAACATTTGGTATCTTGATTGGAGATACATTTCCGTGCCTTCACTGCAACCGGTATCAGTTTATCTTTGCTTTGGGGGCGGTTCTGTGTCCTCAGTCTCCTCTTCAGCAAGTGAAATGCATGCTTGATTGGATTCAAATGGCCAGGCCCATTGATCGATTGGGAGTCATTCCCATTGGAGTCATTGTCCTGCTGCAGGCCAATGAAGTCGGAGGAACCTCTTTGTACATATCCAGACATAATCTGTGTGCACACTTCTGAATTCATCCTACTGCTGCCATCCTCCATTACATCGATAAAGACAAGTGAGCCTGTAGTTCAAAGTCTTCTGCATACAGTGATATACCCGGTTCTATCCTTCTTAATAAATTCTTCTGTTCTCTCGGCTTACAGATGAGTTGTTTTTCAGCCATAGTTCTCTGGTTTTCTTGATGACATAGACCTCTTGACTCCGATTGTAATCTTGACAGATGGAAACAAAGGCTAACGCAGAGACTAGACACTTGCTGCTCTTTTATGTGTGAACAATCCAATAGGAAACACCTGCGCAATCTTTAGCACCTGTGAGTCATCAGTGAACTTAAATTTGCATGGCTGGAAATATAGTTGCTTCTGTAAAATACCATGGAGTACAAGCTGATTATCCGTACGTTTGTGTCATCTTCATCTCAAATCCAAATGCCTTATAGCAAAGCTATACAGTATCCACCATTGTGACACTGTATGTTGCTGTGTGAACTGAGTAAAAATGTTGTGTTAGTCTTTGATGAATGATGAAAACAGACAGATTTTGTATCAGGGATCAGGGACAGTAAACCCCCACATGAATGACCTCTCAATGGGATCAGAGGGGCGCTGGAGACATGAGACAGGAGAGGTCACACAAAAGGGTAAAAACTTAAATATCCAGGGCATCCAATGCACTCACTGGTTACAGTGTGAAATATTATTTTTCGCTATTAATATTGCCGTTACGTGGACAACGGGGAACAATAAATCACAATAAATAGGAGACACATTTCTTTATCTTTATCGGCAGGAGTTTACATGATGTATATGGGTTTCTGTTTTCCTGTTTGTTTTGCAGAAGAGAGAGTGGCTTTGCTTAAACTGTCAGACGCAGAGGTTGATGTCCGGAAGCCTGGCCGATGCACCGACCCCTCAGCCATCTCCGAAGCACCCTCCAATGGCCTCTCCCCAGCACCAACCTCCAGCCAATCAGCAGCAGCCACTGGTGCAGAAAGGGCCCAATCAGCAGCCGGTGCCATCAGGCCAGCCGCAGCAACAGAGACCGGTCGCCGGCCAAGTAAGTGGGCCCTCTCCCCTGGCGAAGCAGCCTGGGCCCCCAGTCCAGGCAGTGCCCGCGGTGTCGAGGGAGGCCCCGGGCGGGAAGCACGCCCCGGCGAAGGCCACGCCCAGGCAGCAGGCGACCGCGCCCAGGCAGCCGCCGGTCACAGCCAAACCCCCCCCGGAGCCCACGCCCAAGGTTGTGGAGAAAGAGCCGGAGGGCAAACCCACCCCTCCGAAGAAGGGCGAGGCGGATCAGATCGCCCCGGCGAAAGACATCAAGAGGGAAGGGGGGTCTCCGAAGATTAGACGCAGCGATGTGAGTGCCTTCTCACTGCGCTTGTCCTCATCCTCGTCTTATCATCATCATCATCATCTTCATCATCATCGTGATCATCATCATCCTCATCATCATCAATTTCATGAGAATCATCCTCGTCACTGTCATCACTTTCAAATCTTTTTCTTCATTTCATCATAGCTGTCATCAGCAGCAATCATTACCATTACCTTCATCATCATACCCCCCCTCGTTATTATCTTCCTTGTCTTCATCACCATCATCTTTAATTTTATACTTTCTTGTATCTTTTCCATCCACCCCAGGATCTTCACTAACTTTATTTTTGTCATCGTTTTCATTTACCTCATCTCATACAGGAATTTCATTATCCGTGTCACCATCGTCATCATCATATTCACCACCATTGTCTATAAACATCTTTCTTACCACCATGATCATCATCATCATCGTCATCATCATCGTTATTTTTATTAATTACCTCTTCTTCTCAGCATCTCCTCATCATTAATTATGTATATTTTTATTCATATTCTTCATTGACATCATCATCATCACCATCCTGCATTTTTACACATTTTGAATCTACATCATAATAAAAAATTTATATAATTTTTAGCTCCATAGGGCAATATGCAAGTGGTAATTGCATTGCCCAGGGTATCGGAAGGTACAGTTGGTTTCACAAAACAGAATAACAAACCTGAAACTGAAATATAATTTCACAAAACACAATTACAACACAGAAAAGAAAAGAAAACAAAGATGTGGCAACAAACCTAAAGACACAACATGTCACAAAACACTTTAACAGTTAGGAAAACAACACATGAAACACACTCACAACTTAGAGAGCACAACAACAAAAAGTAAAAAGGAAACAATATTTGTCTAAACAAATGAATAAATGCACGACAAGAACAAAAACAAACCAACATTTTACAAAAAAAGGGTACAGACCATGTTGTTCCTAATTGGACAGAATGGTTGCCAAGCGGTGTGATTGGTACAGAAATCTAAAGCATGGTACAGTATCCATTCAACTGTATGATACTATGATACTCTCTTTGATTGTATCTCAGCATTAAGCAGATGAAACCAGGCCTAATGCATGTTAAGCTAATTCCCTCAACCACCCCTACAAAACAACCATTCCACTGGCATCACAGGAGTAAATATATATATAATATGCTCTTTCTAGCTCTCTCTCTCTCTCTCTCTTGCTAGCTAGCTTATGACAAAAATGGAACACTAGCTAGCGAGAGAGCTTGCAACAAAGATAGCTATCTCAGTAGCTAATACATAGCTACACAGTAAATAAAAACATGTCTTCATTTAGTCATGTGAGAGGAATGACTATATGGCTATATGTATTTGCAATATTTTAGCTAATAATAAACAGTGACAGAGAGACATTTGTTTTGAGACATCTCAGCATGCAGTTATTAATGCTGTCATACCACTGATCATATCATGGAGTTCAGTGGATATTATTCCAGTACATCCGGTCACACAGATAGACAACAGTTCCATCTAATCGAGGACAAGATGGCTGGTACTTACCCTTTTCCATTTTTATGAAATGAAGAATTGTTTCTATTCTTGTTGTGTTCTTACATTTGCTAATTTGTTTTGACAAATGGTGTTATGATATACTGTCTGTGTGTGTGTGTGTTTCATGAATTGCTGTCTTTTTTGTAGCTGTTAATGTGTTTTGTGAGTTGTGTTTTTGGGTTTGTTATGTGAAATGTTGCCCTGTTTTCTGTGTTGTAATTTTGTTTTGGAGAGATTATATATCAATTTCAGATTTGTTATTTTGTTTTGTGAAATTATATTGTGCTTTACGATGTGTTATTTTGTTTGGTGAAATGTTGTTTTATTGTGGGAATTTAACATATCCAGCTCCATAATGGGCACCGAATTATTTTAACATATATTTCTATTATTTTGAATGATTGTCCAGTATTGTTTTCAAGAAATTCAGTGATCCCTCCATAGTAAGGTACGATAGTGCTAAAATGGTGAAATTGACATGTTAAGAATGGTCATGGGAAATAGGTGACGGAAATACATGAGGTTTGGCAGTCCTGCAACAAAACCAAAATGTAAGCTGTATTATCTCCTCCCGTCCACAGGAGGGCGGTAAACCCGCGCCGCAGGACATCACGCGGAGCCCCCAGAGCCTGAGCGACACGGGCTACTCATCGGACGGGATCTCCAGCTCCCACAGCGAGATCACGGGGCTGATCCAGGAGGAGGGGGTGAAGCTGAGCGAGAGGGGCCTCAGCGAGCACAGCCCCCCCAGCCCCTCGGAGATCACCAAGCTGGAGAGCTCCATGCGGCCGCTGCTGGAGGCCAAGGCCACGGCTGAGCAGGACCGAGGCCGGGGGAAGCAGCAGCAGCAGCCCGGCGGCGGGGACGTCCGAGACGCGGACGACCGGAAGCAGCGGCCCCGCTCGCTCACCATCGGCCAGGAGGAGGAGGCGGCGGAGGAGGAGGGCCGGCGGATCAGCTCGGCCGAGTCCTCGGACGACCTCAGCTGCCGGCTGCGGCACGACTACGTGGAGGACAGCAGCGAAAGCGGCCTCTCCCCGCTCCCCTCCCGGCAGCGGAAGGGCCAGCGGGAGACGACGGACGAGGAGTTCATGCGCCGGCAGATCATGGAGATGAGCGCCGACGAGGACGAGGTGGAGGAGGAGGACGAGGGGTACGGCTACGCCAAGCCGAAGAAGAGCCACAAGCACGGCACCGACGCCGGGAAGGAGAAGCGCCGCCTCACCCAGCACTCCAACAGCTACGAGGAGGACGGTAAAGGGTCCGCCGACAACGGGCAGGACAGCCTGATGGCGGGGGGCTTGCGCCGCTTCAAGACCATCGAGCTGAACAACTCCAACAGCTACAACCGTGACATAGAGCTGAGCGCCGAAAATGACCTCGCCCTGGACAGGGAGCCGGAGCTCGAGATGGAGAGTCTGACCGGCTCCCCCGAAGAGCGGTCGAGGGGGGAGTACTCATCCACCCTTCCAGCAACAACGCCGAGCTACACATCCGGCACCTCCCCGACGTCCGTGTCCTCCATGGAGGAGGACAGCGACAGCAGCCCCAGCCGCCGGCAGAGGCTGGAGGAGGCCAAGCAGCAGAGGAAGGCCCGACACCGCTCCCACGGGCCACTCCTGCCCACCATCGAGGACTCGTCTGAAGAAGATGAGCTGAGGGAGGAGGAGGAGCTACTACGCGAACAGGAGAAGATGAGGGAGGTGGAGCAGCAAAGGATACGAAGCACTGCCCGGAAAACCAAGAGGGACAAGGAGGAGCTGAGGGCGCAGAGACGAAGGGAGAGGTCCAAGACTCCTCCCAGCAATCTTTCCCCCATCGAGGATGCGTCCCCGACAGAAGAGCTCAGGCAGGCGGCTGAAATGGAGGAGCTCCACCGTTCCTCCTGCTCGGAGTACTCTCCCTCCATTGACTCCGAGGCGGAGGGGTTTGAAATGATGGCCTCGAAGTTGTACAAGTCCGGCAGCGAGTACAACCTGCCCACCTTCATGTCTCTGTACTCCCCGACCGAGAAGCCGACCGCCACCTCGCCATCCTCCATCGACAAGCCACTGAAGAGTGCTGAGGAGGTCTATGAAGAGATGATGAAGAAAGCAGAGATGCTGCAGAAGCAGCAAGGGCAGGTGAGGCAGGGGAGCACAAAGCCAGGAGACGTTCGAGGTCCGCAGCATCAACAGGCGGGTCAACCGGGGTATAGAAATAGCACTCCCGCTAAAATGCAGCAGGCTTCTGCCCAGGACCCTAGACGGAAGCCAAGCAGTGAGGTGGAGGCAGCCTACCCGGATAAGCAGCTCTTGGACACTGGATTTGCTAAGCTGCTGGAGCAGAACAATGCCCTCCTCACACCTGGCACCAGCCCCACACAACTTGCAGCCCCGGTTTCCTTCTCTGGACAAGAGGGCGCGGGTAGAGGGGTGCCAGATGTGCGAGTAACTCAGCATTACACGAAAGATGGACAGAAGGACCGGATTGCAGCTCAGGCTCATAAAACCGGAGCTGTGAGCCAGGCCACAGTCAGTCAAACCGCAAACCCAAATGACCGCCAAATAGGATCTGTAGCTGGAGGTCCCAACGCTTCGAGCAGGATAGCGGAGATGACACAGGCTTATAGTCAACGAGAACAACCAGGAAGGAGGACTGCTGCCCAAACAACACACAGCACGCAGGCTACATCCCCAGACCCCAGCAGTGGAACCCTTACCTCCAGAGTTTTTTCTTACTTCAAAGGTTCAAGTCCCCCTCTCTCTCCCTCCACCTCTCCCACGCAGAGCCCTACTCACTCTCCATCCAGAATAGGTGCCACTGAGCCCTCAACACAAAGAGCACCCTCAGCTGGTTCAGGTGCTGCCTCCCCAGTATTGGGTCATGGGACCCAGACACCACATAGAACTGTTTCACCACGTCTCTCCAGGCAACAGTCCTCACAGGACGCCCCCTTCATGGTGATAACATTAGGGTCTGAGCCCACTAGCCCCAGCAAACCTGTGACTGTAAATTCTGCCACTTCCCCAATAACCTCCCCAACAAAGCTGACCCATCAGCCAGTGTTTCAGACTCATGTGCCTGCAGCAAGTTCCCCAAGTTCTCCACAACATCAGTCAGTCCATAGCATGCACAAGGCTCAGGCTAGCACCAGCTCCACTAGCTCCTACAGCCGGGGTTCCATGTCCATGGAGAACATTTCCCTCTGCAGGATCTCCACTGTTCCAGGCACCTCCAGGGTGGTGGAACAAGGCCAAATGATGCCTAGTGGTAACGTAGTTGACCTGAGGACCCCTATGAAACCAGCCCCTATCATAATGACAGAACAGGGCATGGACCTGACATCTTTGGCATCAGAGACTCGTAGATACTCATTAGGAGCAGAGTCAAGTCCAAGCCGCCACACGGCAGTTAACCCCCTCATCATGAACCTGAACGCACAAGAGCAGTTACACACAGCCTCTTCAACGGCAACAACAGTGAGTGTTACAGTGGCAGCATCCATGTTTATATCGCAGCCAAAGCAGCCAGTGGTCTATGGAGATCCAATGCAGAATCGAGTGGACCTGGGTCAGGGGGTTGGCTCGGCAGTGTGCCTGACTCAGACCCGGCCGATACCATCACACGATCCATTCCTTCCAAAGATAGACGCCTGCCTGGAAGATTTGGGTATTCAGCAGCAACAGCTGCAAAAGCAACAGCAGAAGCTTCAGCAACAGCAGCAGCAACTGGAAGAGCAACTTCAGCAGCATCAACAGACATCTTTCGCCAGGTACAACTTAGCAAACCAAGTCCAACCGTTGCTTATGAAGAAAGACTTGCTTGTGAGTCAAACAAGTGGCGCCCAAGCGGTGGTCAATGTCAGCGCAATTCCCAGGACCTCTCCTCTCCCTCCTCAAGCCGGAACCTCTCCTGCCCTTCCCCATGATATCTACGGAGGAGCTCCCCTTGAGCTGAAGAACAAACCCACAGTAATGAACCTGTCCACAGGCAAACCCCACGTCATGGTGGTCCAGCTAGACGCCAGCGGCCAGAAGGGGTCCACGGTAACCCAGCTGGTTAAGCCTGAGCCGCCTCCTCCTCCTCCCCAGGAGGTCCTGGACCTGACTGGCCAGATCAAGGCTGAGAACCAGGTGGCGTGCTGTGACGTGGTCTACAAGCTTCCCTTCGCCGGCACCTGCACAGGGCCCTTCGCGCAGAAAACCGCAGCGCTAGAGAAGAATCCGACAACCGAACAATCTCAAACTGCCCACCTACCTTCAGCGGCTCAGTTTACCGGCAGCCGGACAAACGAGCCCAGCCGTGACAGCTTTGGGTATCAGGAGCAGACGGTCGCCACCCAAGGAGGGACAGAAGAGTGTAAGGCGTACTCCTCGCCCATCTTGGGAAGATTGCAGCCGTCCATGTCGGACACTAATCTGGCCGAGGCTGGGCTGCAGAGTGAGTCCGGGGACCTTGCGATGGACCTGAGCACCATAAAGCAAGCCTGCGAGGGGGGATACCTGGGTATGGGGATGCAGTATGGGTCGTACACAGATCTCCGCCACCAGGGGGACGTCATGGCGCAGCCGATGCCTCTGCGACGGTACGGCTCCATGTCAAACATCAACACAGACCTGGGCTACTCCCGCGACCTGTCCAGCTTCCAGGAGGCCAACTTAGCCCAATACAGTGCCACCACTGCCAGAGAAATCAGTCGAATGTGTGCAGCTCTCAACTCAATGGACCAATTTGGGGGACGGTACAGCAGTCCCCCTGACCTCCTGCAGTATGGCGCTGGAAGGGGTGCCAGTCCAGCTAGTCGGCTGAACTTGCAGCACAGCTTGGCGTCAATGAGGGCCAACCTAATGATGGGCCCTGACGTGAGGCAGCCCGCACATATGCAAGCTTATGCTAACCTGCTCAATGCTAGACAAGCGAGCCTCCGAGCGCTCTACCCCACTGCCGTGAGAGCGGCTGACGGAATGATCTACTCAACTATCAACACCCCAATTGCCTCCACCCTGCCAATCACCACACAGCCTGCCTCTGTCCTACGGCCCATGCTCAGGGGAGTTTACAGACCTTATCCCACAGGTAGTATGACTGCCGTACCCTTGGCTAGCCTCACCAGGTTGCCTATTGTAACTCCAAGGATGCCTCTGTCCCCACAAGGACCTCTCCGTTACCTTCCTCCTAACCAATTCTCCACAGCCCATATTTCTGCGCCTACAAGTGCAGCAGCTATCACCACAGTGCAGGATACTCCTGTATACCTTGGGAAGCCTTCAGCGGCCCCCACAGCAGCCCCCATCAGTTCACACACAGCTACAACTATTCCAACAGGGGCTACTGGCCACTTAGGAGTCGCTGTACCAACTGCTGGTATCCATACAACAACAATGCCCGTCTCACCGTCTGTTGGAACACCTGCAAACCAACAACATCTCCCAATGCAAACAGTACCAGCGCAGCAGCCCCATACCCAAACTCAAATTCAACCTCAGGTCGCTCCTCAACTGCAAACCCAGATGCCGCCGCCTCAACTGCAGACACAAGTCCATCCCCAAATGCAGCCTCAAATACAGCCCCAGAGCCAGATTCAAATGCAGTCTCAGCCGCAAGCTGAAATGCAGCCCCAGAGCCAGCCGCAAAGTCTCCAACAGGCACAGACTCCAGCGCAGCCCCAAACTCAATCACAGGCGCAGCCAGCGCCAGGACCTCTGCCGACCTCTGCCGCCAGCACCACCGCCACTGCCAGCGGCGTGAAATCTGAGAAGGAGAAGGAAGAGGAGAGGTTCCGGCAGCAGCAGGAGCAGCTCCTGCAGCTGGAGCGGGAGCGCGTGGAACTGGAGAAGCTGCGTCAGCTGCGCCTGCACGAGGAGCTCGAGAGGGACCGCGTAGAGCTGCAGCGGCACCGGGAGAAGGAGCAAATGCTGGTGCAGCGGGAGATACAGGAGCTGCAGACCATCAAGCAGCAGGTCCTGCAGCAGCAGCAGGTTGAGAGGGAGACGCAGCTGGTCATGCAGAGGGAGCAGTTGGCGCAGCAGAAGGCGCAGCTGGACCAGATCCAGTCGTTGCAGCAGCAACTGCAGCAGCAGCTGGAGGAGCAGAAGAGGCAGAAAACGGCCGCGGCCGAAGCAGCCGCCGCGGCCGCAGTGGCTGAAGCGGCCGCCGCGTCTGCGGCTGTGGCTGCGGCCACGTCTGCACAGGGTGCCATACAGGGCATCGCAGTGGTCGGGGGAACTGCTCCTCAGGGATTCTCTATCATCTGTGACCAGAGTGGCAGAGTAATTCAGCAGGACTTGCCACCCGACCTTCAAAGGCCCATGAGCCAGAATGGACAGTTCTGGCAACCTTACATGGAGGGGCACGTAGTCCAGGGAGTGGTGACCGCGCGGACTTTGCCCAACTCTGCTTCCGAGATATCTCTTAGGAGCAGCGAGGACTCGTTGGAGACGCGGGCGATGAAGAAGCGCAACTCCATGCCCCGTCTGCGGGATGGGGCAAGGGCAGAGGGGGAGGATGGCCTTCCTACTGTGAAAAGGATTGCGGATAGCAGTGTCCAGACCGACGATGAGGATGGGGAGGAGCGGTTCATGCTATCCCGGCGGAGGAGAACCAGGCGTATCGCCGATTGCAGTGTCCAGACGGACGACGAAGACCAGGCCGAGTGGGAGCAGCCGGTCCGTCGGCGCCGGTCCCGCTTCTCTAAACACTCCGAGGCGAGCGCCGAGACCAAGGCGGAGGCGCCCAAGGTCACCTCCTCCAGCATCGCCATCCAGACGACCACCGACTCCTCCTGCCAGACCGAGCCTGAACAGCTGGGAAGGGTGTCCCCGGCAATCCACATCACCACGTCCGAGTCCAAGGTTGAGGTGCTGCACTACATTTCGGCCCCGGAGAGGACGCAGAAAGGAGAGAGCCTGGGTTGCCAGACGGAGCCTGAGCCCCAGTCCCACGGAGTGGTCGCTCCCCAACTGAGTGTGCCCACCACCATCAGTCCGTACTCCACCAGCATGCAGATGGTGGGCTCCGGAGGGTCGGACCCTCACAGCCCACGGCAGCAGGGCATGGCCAAGTTTGAGAGGAGGAAACCCGACCCACTGGAAATTGGCTACCAGACTCAGATGCACGGTGACTCCCTTTCAAACATGGCCCGCCAGCCTCCTAAATCACCCCAGGTCCTGTACTCTCCCGTCTCCCCGTTGTCCCCCCATCGAATGCTGGAGACCTCGTTCTCCTCCAGCGAGAGGCTCAATAAGGCGCACGTCACCCCGCAGAAGCACTTCACGGCTGAGGCGCCGCAACGTCACCAAACGCTGCCCCGCCCGATCAAGACTGTGCAGCGGTCCATGTCTGACCCGAAACCGCTGAGCCCCACCTCAGATGACTCGTCACGGGCCAGGTTCTCCTTGTACCAACAGCAGGTTCTCCAGAACAGCCAGGTGTGTAACAGTTCACCCATGACACATTTTAATGAACTGATCATATGTGATTGTTGGCGAAGTAACGTGAAAGGCTTGAGATGGTAAATGGCAACTGAAGGAGATTAGTTGACTAATTCAGAAATGTAATTTAAAGCGACATCAACATTGATTGATTTGAGGTATTTGAGTCCTTTCTTTTTTGGAATGATGAAACATATTATACGAGCAGTCTTATATTTTAAATAGCGTGTATTAACATCATTATTAACAAGCATTAGAACAGGCAAGCTTTCAGAATTATACGTTCTATATTTTGTGACCTGCTCTCTTTGATGTATTGAGCAAATTGCATGATTTTGTTCTCACCTCTCTTTATGTGAAACACTATGAACTTTCCCTTATTGGATACAATAGTGCTCAGATATTTAACCCTGAGGTTGATCTGTAAACTAAGGTAAACAGCTCATTAGTTTTGGCGCAAAATCAGCATCAGTCAAGAATAGCTAATTAAATGGATATGTATGTCCAGTATATTGTATTACTTTCAGTGAAGGAGTGAAGTCATAGTTGTATACAGCACATGAGGGTGGGCTTGCATACTGATGTGTTTGTGTTCCTCAGCTGATGGCACTGCAGCAACAGCAGAATTCATTGATGCGGAAGGTGAAACGGACCCTGCCCAGCCCGCCTCCAGAGGAGGCCCCGCTCCCCATCGTCACCCCCGCCCTGCCCCAGATGTATGCCTCGGCCTCCTCCCTGGGCCAGCGGGTCCCCAGGTCATCGACCGCCATCACCAAAGCCGGGCTCCTGAGCGAGCTGAAGGCCGTGGAGCAGGAGTCCACCAAGCTCCGCAAGCAGCAGGCCGAGCTGGAGGAGGAAGAGAAGGAGATCGACGCTAAGCTGCGCTACCTGGAGCTGGGCATCACCCAGCGGAAGGAGAGAGAGAAGAGGGAGCTGGCTTACTTGCGCTCCGTTGGGGATGGCCGCGACTATGCATCGGACAGCGAGCTCAACAACGTGTGCATGGCCCCCGCATCTGCCTTTGACCCTAATGGTCTGCTGGGCAAGCCCAGCGGTGCTCCTCTCAGCCAGTTCCCCTCCGATCAACTGGCCTCCGCCCAGTACTCACTCTCTTCGTCTTTCTTGTCTTATCAGTACCCACAGGGCCAGCCAGTTCCACAACCGGCCCAGCCCAGCCCCGCCTACCAGCAGATAGGCTTCCAGCCTCCGCAGTACCCCACTATCTCACAGGCTCAGCCTCAGCCCGGGACCTGTCAGCCCCACCCATCTCCCCCAACCCATCACCCTCAGGGGACATACCCCTCCCAAAGCTTCCCCCAGAGCCAACTCTCCTATCAGACTGACATGGGACACCCTAGCCTGCCTGGGTTCCAACCCCCATCGGGCCCCCCTCCATACCCTAGCCAGACCCCCTACCAGTCGAGCCAGGGACTGGCTTTCCAGCCACAGGCCGAGGTCCTCTCAGTTCACCAAAAGCCACGGCAGACCTCCTTAGCTGACCTGGAGCAGAAGATTCCCACCAACTACGAGGTCATCAGCAACCCCACTGTGGTGGTGACCACCTCAGCTCAAGACGGCACCTTTAGCAGCCCTTACACCTCCACCACGATGTCTAATATGTATGGCCAGTACCGACCCCCTGAGCAGACTTTGTCAGACCGGATACGCTCTGCAGACAGCCCCACCTCTGCCTACACCTCAGAGGGCCTTTACTCCAACCTGGAGCAAAACATCCCTCGCAACTATGTCATGATTGATGACATCAGTGAGCTGACTAAGGAGAACATGGGACAGGGCCCAGACATGCACAGTCGGACAGACATCCACGGGCAGCCGCCAAATGGTCGTTATGGGAGTGAGAATGGCCCCACCCGAACCATGCCCTACGGAGAAGAGCCTGAGTACCAATATAGCAGCAGCAAGACCTCCTCTGCTTACCACCAGCAAGGAACGGATCCACATGGCCGGGGTGGGGGATCCTCTTATTATTACGACGACTACAGCAAGCACCCCTCATCGCGGGGTGGAACCGGCGTCCAGAAGCACTCCTCCAAGAGCCTGGCACCAGCCGTGGTGTCATCGTCCAAGCGTAGCAAGCACCGGAAGCAGGGCATGGAGCAGAAGATCTCCAAGTTCTCCCCTATTGAGGAGGCCAGGGACGTAGAGTCCGACCTGGCCTCCTACACCATCACCACGCCGTCCGGTGGCAGCTGCACAGTGGTGTCGCGGGCCAAGAAGCTCGGGGACGAAATCACGCACGGGCTGAAGAAGAATGTGTACGACCAGCAGCGGTACTATGGGACGTCTAGCCGGGAGGCCCTGGAGGAGGAGGACCGCATGTACGGCTCTGGCAGGTCCCGCTCGACCGGTTACGGGATGGACAAGATCTCTTCCCGGGACTCGGGCTACCGGAGCAAGTCGTACGAGCGGGATACGGTGGAGCGGGCCCAGAGGGGCAGCCACAGAGGCAGGTCCTCCATGCGGCCCCAGCACTCGGAGGAGGAGAGCCCCCTCAGCCCTGTAGGGAAGCCCATGGGCGTCGGGCGGGCTCCCCCGGGGGTTGATCCGCATGACAGCCGCAATCAGTACGGCTCCAGCCATTCCCTGCCTGACGTGGACCACCACACGAAGGACGTGCCCCGAAGTCACGTCTACAAACCCGACGACCCTTACCTAGTGGACGATATGCATTGCGCTGTGTCTGACAGCGAAGGTAACTGGTGCTGAATGCCAAATTCTGCCTGAACTTTAAACGTACCACCCCCGCCCCCCACTTCCTGAAAACAAACTGCATGTCAATGTTGCATCCCATCCATCAAGGATAAAAGACATGAAATAAATGTGGGTGATGTGGGGTTTGAACTGCATGTGCCTGCATTTTTCAGTGTTACCGCATGTTGTGGTTTGTATTCGTATTTGTTGTGGACATTTTCATTTTTAACATTTTTTTACTTCATTATTTTTTCTTTTTGGACCTGCTTTTTTTTCTTTTTTTTTCAATTTTTTTTTTTTTTGGTTTTTACATTTGTGTCCAAAAGGCCTTGCCCTGCCCGCAATTAAGCTTGGCCCGTTTAATTTTTCTCTGCATGGCTTCAGTCACTGTGCATGACTTTCTCCCTGGTTTCCAGAACGGCGATTTTGACGGTAAACTGTTTTGGTTTCCCAAAGCATATCATTTGGGACAGGAGGAGACAGACTGGTTCGAAAAGCCCCGGGAAGCCCGCTCGGACAGGTCCCGGCACGGGGGCGGCGGCGGCGGCGGCGGCCACTCCTCGTCTGGAAGGCGAGGCCACGTGAAACACACCTACCACGACTACGATGAGCCACCGGAGGAGGACCTCTGGCCGCAGGAGGACTACGGGACCCCGCGGCACTCCTCCTCGCGGGAGCACAGGCACCACGGCGGCGGCGGCGGCGGCGGCGGCACCGGCTCGGGCGGGCGCCACTCCTCCTCCCGCCACTCCGCCGAGGACCCGCGCGCCCCCCGCTCCTCCCGGGGCCACGCCAAGGACTCGTCCGGCCGCCCGGACTCCCGGGGCACCTCGTCCACCATGCACAAGAGGGGCTCGTCCTCGCAGGGCCATCACGGGAGCTCGGATTACTCCCGCGACCCCTCGGGGCACCCGCACCGGCCGCAGAAACAGCAGACGCCCTCCGGCCGCCGGCAGGACGCATCCCGGCAGCAGCAGCAGCAGCAGCAGCAGCAACAACCGCAGCAACAACAACCGCAGCAGCGCTCGTCTGGAGGCCCAGCTGCAGGGAGGCAATCTGGCACTCAGCAGCAGCAGCAGCAGCAGGAGCAGCAGCAACCACCGGGGCAACAGCAGGGACAACAACCCGAGCAACAGCAGGGGCAACCGCAGGGGCAGCAACTAGCGGCGGCCGCCCAGCCTGCGCCCACCGCAGGGACAATGCAGCAGCAGCAGCAGCAGCAACAACAACAACAGCAGCAGCAGCTACAGCAGCAGCAGCAGCAGCAGCAGCCTAAGCCTGGACAAACCCAGGCCCCGCCCTCGGCTCGACAGCCACAGGCAGGCCCACAAGCTGGCCTTCAGCCCGCCCCAGTGGTGAGTGCAACCAGACAGGCCTGTTTAATGAGCTTCAGCACAATACTATGCCCCATTTAACCCTTGTGTAGTCTTAACATTCTGTACACTCCCCTTGTCCTAAGGGGAAAAAATGACTCGCCTTCACTAAACCCCCAAAATAAAGCAGCTTCATTGAATTTTAAACCCAAAATCTATTTTGCATGAAGAAACAACCCGTAACTCGTCACAAACTTTGTCATCAAATTTCAAGTTGAAAAAAGATAATTTGGGCGGTTTTCTCTGCTGTTAAACATAGTGGCGGGTCATTTTTTGACTCTTAAGACAACACAAGGGTTAATGAGGTTCACACAGCTGCCTTTGTAATGAAATTCGGGAGGGCATGCTGCTGTAGTTATCTTCACTCAGCATACTGTACATTTAACCAGCTTCAGCACAGCACGGGCAGTAACACAGCCCCTCTCTGCATGCTTCAATCAAAGATACGGTAAGTGAGTCTTTTTATAGGGGCGGCCTGTAGCGTAATGGTTAAGGTAAATGACTGGGACACGCAAGGTCGGTGGTTCTAATCCCGGTGTAGCCACAATAAGATCCGCACAGCCGTTGGGCCCTTGAGCAAGGCCCTTAACCCTGCATTGCTCCAGGGGAGGATTGCCTCCTGCTTAGTCTAATCAACTGTACGTCGCTCTGGATAACATCTGCCAAATGCCAATAATGTAATAATGTAATATAAAAAAGAGGCTGAGCTTCCAGAATTATCTCGCCACAGGCAAAGACCGAACCTGCCGCTGATGCCTCTAAGATCGGGATGAAGCCAGGACTCGCACAGGCCGCTAAGCCGCCCCAGGTTCCCCTGACGGGGATCGGTGAGTGGGCCTTCTCACACCAACACACTGGCTGCACTGCAGATGCAAATTCTACAGTCCAAAATATTGTGAATGGACATGAATGTGTATGTGCATGTGTGCAATACGTGTGTACAAGTCTGACACTTTCACATGCAAGCTTGTTTTCACATATAGCTCAAGGTAATGTGTGGACTGATGAGTGAAACTAGGTTGCATGCAAATGCTGAATAGATGTAACTTCGTGAAATTGGCTGATGCAGAACTGTGAAAGGGATGTGTGATTGCTGAATGGATCAGACCTGTTTGAAAGGGACATATTGGGGCGACATTGGCTCAGGCGGTAAGAGCAGTCGTCAGAGGGTTGCCGGTTCGATCCCGTCCTGGGTGTGTCGGAGTGTCCCTGAGCAAGACACCTCACCCCCAAATGCTCCTGACGAGCTGGTTGGTGCCTTTCACGGCAGCCAATCGCCGTTGATGTGTGAGTGTGTGTATGAATGGGTGAATGCGAAGCATCAATTGTAAAGCGCTTTGGCTGAAGGCGCTATATAAATGCCAACCATTTACACGCCACGCTGAATAGATAGATGAATGTTAAGGATTAAACTGATGTGTAAGCAGACATCCAGTCGCAGTATCCAGGCCTCAGGTGCAGTGTCCGTCCCCACAGGGTCGAAAGCAGTCCCCAGGCCGGGAGGAATAGGCAGCGCTGCAGTGCCGCCGCCGGGGGCCGAAGGCGACAGCGTCCTCTCCAAAATCTTACCTGGGAACGCGGCCGAGCAGGCGGGGAAGCTGGGAGACGGTACGTGCAGTGAGGGCGTACCGGGGGAATAATCCAGCGTCTGGCCGGACGTACACCTGACGGGAGCTGCCAGACACGTCCTGAACAAAACCCACTTTGAGTTTTTGTTTTTCTTCCTTTCAGGGAAAACGATGGCTGGCTTTGAATACCTTATTTTGTCGCATAGCCTGGCTACATTTGACTCGGAGGGTAACGCCTCTGTGCGAAATGTCTTTTAAAGAACTATATTAATCCCAGTGAGCAAACTCTGAAGGTGAAAAACACGGGGCCTGTGATTGGATTGCTGAAATGCTTCACTCATCAGAGAGATGCATTGTGATTCTCATAATTTATCGTTCTCTCCCTCCCCTTCTTTCCCTCCCTCTCTTTCCCTCCCCCTCTTTCTCTCCCTATCCTTCTCTCTTCGCTTCTCTCTCCAGCTGTCTCAGCTTTGGGCAAAAAGTTCACCTCTTTCTGGTAGACAGCAGGGTAGAGGGTGAGTGTCCTTCCTCTGTTTGCCTACGTGTGTGTGTATGAGTGTGTGTATGTGTGTGTGAGTGTGTGTGTGTTTGTGTGTATGTGTGTGTGTGTGTATGTATGTGTATGTGTATGTGTGTGTGTGTTTGTGTGTATGTGTGTGTATGTGAGTGTATGTGTGTATGTGTGTGCGCGTGTGTGTGTGTGTGTGTATGTGAGTGTGTGTGAGTGTGTGAGTGTGTGTGTGTGTGTGTGTGAGTGTGTGTGTATGTGTGTATGTGTGTGTGTGTATGTGTGTGTGTATTCTTTTCCATTAAGGAAGGTTTCAGAGTGTTAGACACACTGTGGTATGATGGCTTTCCTAATACTAAATGGGAACCTTTCTTTCTTTCAGGTTCTGTACAGTAGACATAGAGACCAATCTTGAGGCTTCGTACTGGAAAAACCTACGAACCCAGAACCCTGAACAAATCAAATACACCCAAACCCCAAACCCTTTATCCCCACAAACCGCTACAGGTTATCCCCACAGACCACCCCCGACCACACATTCCACCACAGAGAGAGAGAGGGAGAGCAGAGGTCAAAGAGCAGCAGTGAGTATTGAGTTCCTGCCTTTCGCATGCAAATATGTCAGAATTGCATAAATTGGCAGAACATTCTGTTACTTCTAGAAACTTCCATCTATCGGACAGGTGGCTTTGAATGGCTTTGAACCTTTATGAGTGCCTCTGAGGAGATGTTATGTGGGCGTGGTGTGGGGGAGGGAATGTTCGCTATGCAAGGTTGGTAGTGGGGCAACATACACTCACCGAGCACTTTATTAGGAACTTTATTCTTACACCTACTTATTCATACGATTATCTAATCAGCCAATTGTGTGGCAGCAATGCAATGCATACAATCATGTAGATACGGGTTGAGGAGCTTCAGTTAATGTTCACATCAACCATCAGAATGGGGAAAAAATGTCATCTAAGTGACTGTGGAATAATTGTTGGTGCCAGACAGGGTTTGAGTATCTCAGAAACTGCTGATCTCCTGGGATTTTCACGCACACTAGTCTCTAGAGTTTGCAAAGAATGGTGCCAAAAAACAAAAATAAATCCTGCTGACAGGAACGCCTTGTTAATGAGAGATGTCAGAGGAGAATGGCCAGACTGATCAAAGCTGACAGGCAGGTGACAGTAACGCAAATAAGAACACATTACAACAGTGGTATGCAGAAGAGCATCTCTAAACACACAATGCATCATAACTCATAGTGGATAGGCTACAGCAGTACAAGTCTAAAAAATAAGTCTGATAAATACCTAATAAAGTGCTTGGTGAGTGTATTTCAATGATAGGTGACTGGCCCCTGGAGAAATGCTGCACAACATTCTATAACCTGATTTTTTGGTTTTAAGACATTAATGTAATGTTTTGGTGCTCTTACATATGCCCTAGGTAATTCTATCAAGAAGTTGCATGCCTGTGTTGTCAGCATAGACAGCTCTTCGTAGGAGTAACATCCTACCACTGTATCATGTTTAAATGTTAAACGCCGACGCAGACGCTTATAATAGTCACTGTGAAGAACCCGAGAAGAACGCTGCCTTTGGAGTCGAAAGATTGGACAAAGCACTCGAGGCCTGGAACTGCTGTCAAACACGCACTGAGAACTCGATCGGTGAACAATGCGCGTGTTTTCACGAGTGGGCCGCATCCTGTGAACGCTAACCTATCATATTGCGTGTTCCCTACAGTCCAGCCAATCAGGAGCACAGATTCCAAAATGTGTGAGAGCATCATGGCTTCCTCCAGCAGGCAGTAAGTTCAAGCGCAAATTCACTGATGCAAGGGGGTGTGGGGGTGGATGGTGGTGAGGCCACGTTGAGGCTGGTTCTGCTTGAATAGTCAGTCATTGAAATGCTTATTGCTGCTGGCAGGTCATTTATATAAAATCCAGGGTGGGGGGGGGGGCAATGGGGTCCCAAATGGACAGATGCTGACACATTTTCCTGTCAGCTCATTTTGTGTTAACAGTGTTGCGTAACAACGAATGTCAGACGTCATATTTTTTTTTTACAGAGACCCTGTTGTTTTAATGAATATATACAAACACCCAGGAATTTTTTCTTTTCTTTTTTGTATTGTGAAATATTGTTTTTGAAGCCCGTTTATAGTATTTACATTCAGAGGGTTACATTCTCAGAGAGAACAAGTCTGGCAGCTCTGCAATGGTGTTGAATAGAGCAGTCAAATGCATAATGAAACCAAGGTGCTATTTAAAAGCAATAGGTATGAATGCAGTTCATCATCAGTGAAGGCTGCAAGTGTGTTTTGCTTAAGCATGCAAAGCACTAAAATGACTATAATCAAAATACCAATAATGCTATCATCATCTTTGTAAAGTTTTGTATATTGTCCTTTTCTAAATAAAATCAGTAAGTAAAACATAAGTAAGGTAAGGAAATAGCGATATTTTTTGTATTATTGACTGAATTACTGCATCTGACTACCAATAACAGAATATGCCTAATACTTACAATTCATTTAGAAATGCCAAACACTGTAGGTTATGCACTGTTTGCAAACTCATGATGTTGAATTTCCCATATTGCTGTTCAATATGTAGCACATTGCTGCTTTTGTGAAGAGCTGAATCAGCATTGTTTTTCCATTACATTACTTGCTATTTAGCTGACATACAGTTGGTTTAGCTGGTTACAGTTGATTAGACTAAGCAGGTCCCCCCTGGAGCAATGTGGGGTTAAGGGCCTTGCTCAAGGGCCGAACTGCTGTGCCGATCTTATCGTGGCTACACTGGGGCTTGCACCGCCAACCTTGCGGGTCCCAATAGTGTACCTTAACCACCACGTTACAGGCTTACCCGTGTTCGATTCCATCTCTAAAATTGTGGAGTACAGAGCCAAATCAAGAAAGACTATGACCTTGTCCAAAACATTATGGAGCGTACTGTACGTGAGCATCCTGAATATACCGCATAATCATTCAGATTCACAGACTAAGTGTTAAAAACAAAAGTTTAACTGAAGCTGTCCCCATTGTGTCAGTGCAGGTTTTAGTGCGTACGCTGTGCATCCACTGCGCTGTACATCCACTGTGCTGTGTGTCCACTGTGCTGTGTGTCTCTGTGCTGCATACACTGTGCGTCCACTGTGCTGTGCATCCACTGTGCTGTGTGTCCCTGTGCCCCCTCCCTGCCTCCCAGAATCCATCACTGCTTTGCTGGAAAAGGTCAAAGGCTAGAGGTTAAACCTCATGTCACGTGACTGCTGGCAAGCCAAAATAGCCTTTCACTCCGGGGCTAATTGGGTCAGGCAGAGTTTATTCTCCTGTAAATGGAACAGGAGGAAGTGCTGGCGTTAATACCCTAAAATACCCTCACACCTGTATACAGTGTACACCTGCAGAACTGAGGACCCGGGGAGCTTGGCCCGGTTTCGGTTCGGCATCGTACACCTCCGCCCCGTTCTCGACTCCGGTCCAGGAACGCCCGCTCTCGGTCATTCAGTATGTTTCAGCACTTACGGTATGTGATTCATTTAGGCCGGTGATTGGCCGCGGTCCCATGTGCCTTGTTTGCAAGGCTTGAATTGGCTGCTGATTTAAAGGGGGGGGAAGAAAGAAAAAAAAACTTGCAGCCACTGCAGCCCGCCAGGACTGTTGATTGATGGCCCCTTCCCCTTAGCGTTTAAAGACTCTCCGCTGCGTGTAAATCCACATGCCTGGACGCTCTTTACTGCGTGTGAAAGCCACACGATTGTGTTACAGGCCCTAGGCGCCGTGCCCTCGAACACGTAAGAGCCCCGGTGTAACAGGAGAAACAAGGAGACGTGCGACAAGTGCTCCTTTCCGTGCAGCTCCGGAGTCTGTCAACGAAGGGAGCCTATAGGAGAGGCACATGCCACATGCTCTGACCGAGCGCTTTATTAGGAACATTTTTACTTTGTTACACCCACTTATTCATGCGATTATCTAATCAGCAAATTTTGTGCGGTGGCAATGCAATGCATACGATCATGTAGATACGGGTCAGGAGCTTCAGTTAATGTTCACATCAACCATCAGAATGGGGATAAAATGTAATCTAAGTGACTAGGAATGATTGTTGGTGGCGGACAGGGTGGTTTGAGTATCTCAGAAACTGCTGATCTCCCGGGGTTTTCACGCACACTAGTCTCTAGAAACGCCTTGTTAGTGAGAGACGTCAGAGGAGAATGGCCAGACTGGTCGAAGCTGACAGGAAGGTGACAGTAACGCACATAACCACACATTACAACAGCGGTATGCAGAAGAGCATCTCTAAACACACAATGCATCATAACTCTAAGTGGATAGGCTACAGCAGTAGAAGTATAAAAAATAAGTCTAATAAATACCTAATAAAGTGCATGGTGAGTGTATGCTTTTCACTGTGTATAACATTACAACACATCTGCATTATTTACTGTATGTATGTCACACACACATTGCATTCTCTTTACTGTGTATAAATCCACATCCCTGAACTCTTTTCTGTGTGTGTATGTGTGTATGTGTGTGTGTCTCACCTTTTGTGTGTGTGTGTGTGTGTGTGTGTGTACTGCATGTACTATAGACGTTGCACAACTGAATGCTCTTCACTGCATATAAACCCCAGCCCGGACCCTCATAAGGGATATAGATTCAGGGGTCTCTGATATAGATTCAGGGGTCTCTGGCAGCAGGGATTAAATTAAATCTAAATCAGGGTTGTACCATGGTGGGGTATGGCTTCTGTAGATCAGTGAATATGAATACACACACACACACACACACATTGCACTCACATACATGCATACACACTTAAACACTGTGCAGTACCTTCGCATCATATTTGCACAGACATGTACCAGACACAAATGTTCAGAGATACATGCACTCGCTCATGTGCACGCACACACACACACACACAGACATAGTTTGTGAAAAGGAGGGGGGGGGGGATTGCTGTTAAAGAAAATACCCAGGTTGCTATGACAACCATTCACCATTCAGCATTTGGAATTTGCTCCAGAATTTCCATTTGACAAGTGTTGTGATTATGTAACAGAAATCTGCTGTTCCCAGTATTCATTCTTCTCTGCTGCCCTCTAGTGTTCACATGCAGTGATGCGTTTGCTCTTGCTTTGGGTTCACACATTCCGGCTCAGTGGCTTAGCCATGAGCAAAGCTGTTGTGGTTTACACCACTATTTAACAGCTGAAGGTGGCTTACAAGGTAAAATACTGTAGCCTGTTTTTGGTCACACTGCTAAATTATTGCCAGAAACATCTGAATGCTGATTAATGTGTGTGTGTGTGTGTGGTATTGGAGTATTTGTATTTGGACAGTGACACTATTTTTCTTTTGGTTGTTTTGACTCTGTACTCTAGCACATTATATTTGAAATGTAACAATGTGAAATTACAATGCAGATGTTAGCTTTCATTTCAGGGAATGTACATCCATATCATGTTTTCTGTGTATGAATTATTATATATATTTTTATTTTCATACATAGTCCCTCCATTTTAGGGGATAAAATGGAATTGGACTCCCCACGATGTTAAAGGCATGCTATGCAGAATTTATTTCTTCCTTGCTTTGCTCCTGTTGCTTATGCACAAAAAGCGTCTATCACCCATTCTCAACCCCTCCTACACCACCAAGATCATTCTGGCTCATGTTTTGGCTCGCTCTGTTGCAGAGCACTCTGTGCAGTGATGAGTAAGAAAACCGCAATCAAGCCATTTAGCTATCCTTTTAACTGAGGTTACTCGTGTTTGTAATTAGTTATAGTTAGTAGCTAGCCTACAGCTAACCAACGCTAGCAGCTGTGGATTTCACTCTCTCGCCTGCCAGGAAGGAGCACGGTTCTATAACATAAGTACGCATACTCGGAAACACATCGCACATTCGCTTTTCTTTTTATCAGACGTCTCAAGTCTTTTGAAAGTCCGGGAGTCTTTTGGATTTAGGCATGAGCTCCCTGCCCAGGAGAGGAAATAAGCCGGTAGAATCTCCTGGAAATATGAGCAGTAGTACTGTACAGTCAGTGGGACAGTGCTATCATGGCCAGCCAGCTTATGTATAAACCTGAATTTAGTTAGTTTATAATGCGGCAGCTAATTAATGTTACCAAAAGCTGGCCAGCTTCTTGATTAATGGTTAGCCACCAAGGCTAATCTCTCATCACTGTAGTAGCCAATCCATACACGTCTCCTCTTGTCCTCCTCCTTTTATTGGATCATAGAGTGCATGAGGTCAGTGTGTTGGACACACGCTTTTCAGATACAGCACAGAAATAAACAAGGGCCACGCCCAGAAGCAGCCCTAGGGTTTTTTTTAGAATAACAAATACAAGCAGAGAAGCAGAAGCGAACACAGACACAGGTTGTCAGTGTATCATAGTAATGACTGAGGATGTTTGTTTTATAATATTTTCAAGGTGAAAATCCTGCATAGTATGCCTTTAAAAAGTTACTTCCACCCCATGATGGCCTGCATACCCTGCATTGACATGTCTTTGGCCCCCATGTTGAGAGACAACAACAACAGACTCCAAATGCAAATTCCACACCAAGAATCAAAACATCACCTAGTTGTTTTGTTGGCTTTCTTGTGCATGAAATTATGATGCAAGAACACACAGTTGGCAAGGAAACAGCTGAGCAGCTAATTGTCCAATTATGTTTTGTGTCCCTCAATGGCTGATAGATTTGTTTCAGGTATGTATTATCTAACAGGTGTGCTTTACTGCAGGGATAGTTAAGAGGTGTGTTTTTCTGCAGGTGTGTTCCCTCACGGATCTGTTCTGTCACACAGGTGTGCATGTGATCCTGCTGATCTCGGATCTGTCCTTTCAAACGTAAGCCTGTTGCCAAGGAAACTCTACATCTGACTGAGGCATTGTGGGGAAGGAAGGGCTCACTGGAGGACTGCGTTGGAGGTCCATGGAGGACAGGTTGTGTGGAGCGTGTGTTCTCTGCGGAGTGCACGACCGCCACTCTGGATCCCTGACTCCAAACGTGCCTGCTCGACTGGCCACACACATTCCCCCTCTCTCCAGATTTAACCCCAAAAGAACCGCCATCTCTCCCGCGGTTACACCAAAAATGAAATGCAATCTCCCCTCTTTCCAGATATTAAAGCCTAAAATTCAAAGCAGTTCCCAGGTTTTTCTAGTACTAAAAGACGTATCCTGTTGTGAAAGCACTTCGGGAAAAAACAAAAGAAGCAAATAATAATAAAAAATAAAAAAATAAAAAAAGATAATTGTAAAGAAAACAAAAGAAATCCTTACTCTTTGCTGGGTGACTGTTTTCTGTGTACATTCCAGAGAGGAGAGTGCAGGAACTACATCAGTACCCAACGCTTCTCATCTCCCAATGGGAAATCACATGAACATTACACACAAAAACAGGAAATGACATCAGACCTGGCCATGGGACTGGAGGCGGGAGGGACAGTGGTCAGGCTTCATGTTTAGCCATCTCAAAGCCATGCTGAAACCAGGGGTACTAGGTCTCCGCATTTATTTCTGTACGTCTCTCATTATGAGTTTCTTATCATTTGCCTGATATTCTTTCACTGAGGAAAGAAGCAGCCTTAATCATTCTTTTTTTTTTTTTTTTTTTACTAGTATTGTATACCTCATATATTTTTATAATCCATATTCCCCCGACCTACTTTCTTTGCACAACTGTATACTACCGTATGGATCTAAGATTAATTAGAATACAGACTGATTTAATTTTATTTATATTTCGGGGAATTCCTGTTTGATTTATTTGATTTTTTTTGGACATTATTTATATTTTCATTTTCAATCATCACAATTATTTTATTTATTATCAATATCATCGTTCTTGTAATTGTTTTTTATTATAATTTAAGGCGATCGGTGTCCGATGGTGAAGAGCACAATACTGTGTTGTTTGTAATACTGAGGCTGTGTGGCCTCTGTCACTATTTTACATACCTTTCCACTAGGGGGAGCACTGCACTAAAACAGGAACAGGAAGTCTCTGCGCTGAACGCACCCATGACCTACAGCAGCCTGCATGCGTGTCGTCAGCACACAGGCGCGGTACCACGCCCTCGCTGAACCCACGCACAACATTATCACAGCCTCTCTGGAGAATGTGCTGCCAATGTTGTGCCACTGTTTTCAGTGACCCGTCCAGACCACACCTCAGCCAGAGTCCGCAGGCCAATCGACTGGGTGGTTGTCATGGAGATCATGGAAATGTTGGGGTCAGGTTCCACCTCCTGTTTTTTTGCAGTGTTGTGCAAAACCCAAAACCCAAGTCTGTGTGCATACACACACACACACACGTGCATGGAAAGACGCAAGCACGCACACACACACACACACACATACACACACACACACACACACACACACACACACACACACGCATGTCCCTGTAGTTGTACGTCCTCTTGTGTGTGCTTCCCAAATCTAAAAACAACAAATTATGAAATAACCAAGCTGGGCAGTGGAAAGCGTTTTCATTTCAGATGTTCTATGCAATGATTCATTTTGAAACAGAAAAACTGTTAATATTTATTACCATTATCAATGATATGTTTAAGAATACAAATAAATTGTGTTACTGAGAATTTAAAAAAAGTGGATATAAACTTGTTTGTATTTAGCTACTTGTATGTATGGAATTGAATTACTGACTTAGATTTTTTTATGGTAGCGGCATGTTGAAGCACCACCCTCTACACTGGGGGATTTGTTGCCAAAGGCTTTGCTCTGTACATCCTCATTTCAGCCAATCAGCCTTTAGCATGAGCTGCTGGGTCTCCACCCCCTTCTCTCTCTCATCCTATAGCATGAGTCTCAGAGTCTCCGCCCCCTTCTCTCTCTCATCCTATAGCATGAGTCTCAGAGTCTCCACCCCCTTCTCTCTCATCCTATAGCATGAGTCTCAGAGTCTCCGCCCCCTTCTCTCTCTCATCCTATAGCATGAGTCGCAGAGTCTCCGCCCCCTTCTCTCTCTCATCCTATATCATGAATCTCAGAGTCTCCGCCCCCTTCTCTCTCTCATCCTATAGCCTGAGTCGCAGAGTCTCTGCCCCCTTCTCTCTCTCATCCTATTGCATGAGTCGCAGAGTCTCCACCCCCTTCTCTCTCTCATCCTATAGCATGAGTCTCAGAGTCTCCGCCCCCTTCTCTCTCTCATCCTATAGCATGAGTCACAGAGTCTCCGCCCCCTTCTCTCTCTCATCCTATAGCATGAGTCGCAGAGTCTCCGCCCCCTTCTCTCTCTCATCCTATAGCATGAGTCGCAGAGTCTCCGCCCCCTTCTCTCTCTCATCCTATAGCATGAGTCTCAGAGTCTCCGCCCCTCATATTGTTGATCTGCTGCTCAGGCAGTTGTTAATTTTCTCCAGTGTGGTCCCGTGAAGGGGTGTTTGTTCTGTGCAATATGGCTGTGCTTGTACTGTGTTTTTCTGCTGTTCAGTTCAGCCCTGCTAGCAAAGTGTGTTTATGCTGTGCAGTACAGCTGTGCTAGTGCAGTGTGCATGTTCTGTGCGGTAGTGCTTTGTTGACACAGCACAGCTACGCCGGGTTCAGTGTGTTTACGCTCTGCAATATGACTGTGTTGCCACACTGTGTTCGTAGTACTGTGCAGTACAGTCTGTCTGTGCTTCGCAGTCGAGTTGTACCCGCAGTGTTATCGTTTGTGCTGTGCGGTGTGAGCAGAGGACTGCCTCCCCTGCCTTCACCAAAACCCACCGAGAGGGAAGGAGCAGATACAGGGGGAGAGATAGCAGGAGCCAGGAAACAGCCGATCCTGGCCGTACTGTTAACCGTATTCGTGTGAGAATACTGAGCAGTGTCACACTGCAGCTCAGCTCATGTTGTTCTTAGAGACCTCGTCAGTTATCGCTTATTAACACCACTCAACAAGAGAGAGAGAGAGAGCTGTGCCGTACAGCCAACATAGTCAGATCAGTGGGGAGCGCAGGGTGGGACTCAAACAGCAAACACAGCACTCTCTTCCAGTCTAAGAGTGTTCATGGCACAGTTTCTTTCTGCGCAGTGTGGGAACCAGTGTGACTGTGCAGTACAGAAACACACACAAACAGGGGTGACTGTGCAGCACAGAAACAGGGGTGACCGCAGCATAGAAACAGGGGTGACTGTGCTGTACAGAGACAGGGGTGACTGTGTTGTACAGGGACAGGGGTGACTGTGCTGTACAGAGACAGGGGTGACTGTGTTGTACAGAAACAGGGCTGACTGTGCTTACAGAAACAGGGGTGACTGTGCTGTACAGAAACAGGGGTGGCTGTGCAGATCAGAGGTGACGTTCCAGGCAGCCCCACAGAGATGGTTTCACATCATTTCCCCCCCATTCCTTTATTTCATAACAGGTGCATGAGTGAGCGATGTAGAATCTCACTGTAAATAGCAATATTTTGCTGACTGTACCTTCCGTACAGGGCAGAGACCTGAAAGATGATATGAGGGCCAAAATGTGCCCCCCCCTCCCCTCCCAACACACCCACACATGCATGTCCCCCCCCCCCCACACACACACTGGCACTCTTTTTGTGTATAAAACTACTCAAACAAGCATTGTGTATGTGGCTCGTTTCGACTGTTGACGAGTAACTTTGTATCCAGAAACATATTGCTCTCTGTGGAGTTTCTATACATGTGGTGTTTGTAAATGAGAAAAAAAAAAAAAAAAAAACAGTTCCTGAATTAAAAACTTGTCCTGGCTTCCATGTTATTTGTGGGGAAAGGGCCAGATGTGGATTGTAAAATAAGTGAATAAATAAAAAAAAAGGAAAATGAGACTAAAAATAAAAATGGAAAGACAAATATTTGAAATGGGAAAAAAATTCCATTGACAGGTGTGAGAGCAATGGGCTTGCTCCATGTCTCTGTTGTGAAAGCGTGCGTATTTTTCACTGTATTCCTGTAAACAGTTGTAGTAAACCTCGGTGCATCATGTCCAGTAATGTGATTAATGGAGATACTGACCCTACGAAACATTTCCACTGAGGAAGAATAAAGAGAATGAAAAGTGATGTTTTTCTCTGGCGTCTTGAGTCTGTGGAGAGTGAGAGAAACAACCAAATGAGCGTATCCACTTTCACATATTACATTACATT
>NC_083773.1:2970741-3010741 GCF_963514075.1 Conger conger | reverse complement strand
TTTGAGAAGTTCCAACAGTGTTTCATACAACAGTGTATTTCCTCTCCTGGGCAGGGAGCTTGTGTCTAAATTCAAAAGACATCCGGACTTTCAGTAGACTTGAGATGTCTCATAAAAATAAAGGCTAACAATGAATTGATGGGTTTGTGAGCGTGCGTGCCTGTGTTACAGAATTGAGCAGGCAGGCTTGAGCAGACTAATGTTAGCAGCAGTGGCTAGCGTCACCGCCGGCTCACGTCCGCTTGCTAAATGGCGTGTGAGGAAAGCAACTATTAAAGCTGATGTTTTAGGATTCATATCAGACTGCGTTTCCTCAGCTCGTTGCCATCACGGCTCACAGTCACCTGCAAGAGGTAGAGGTGAGAATGGCGCGTTGAATTTTTTTGTGTGTGTGGTGAGCACAGGCAAAGCAGGGAAATAAATCCAAGTTTTAAAATGTCCCACCACTGACCCGTCAGAAGTGCGTTGCTGTAAGACATGACATAGGGCGGCCTGTAGCGTAGTGGTTAAGGTAAATGACTGGGACCCGCAAGGTCGGTGGTTCTAATCCCGGTGTAACCACAATAAGATCCGCACAGCCGTTGGGCCCTTGAGCAAGGCCCTTAACCCTGCATTGCTCCAGGGGAGGATTGTCTCCTGCTTGGTCTAATCAACTGTACGTCACTCTGGATAAGAGTGTCTGCCAAATGCCAATAATGTAATGTAACATGAGTGCAAACAAATGCATTGTTCTTGCTAAGGTGCCAGTGCCACTAAATGAAAGTTACCATGTTTAAACCTACCCCACATTAGTTTGTGCCGCAGTCTCCCCTGTGCTACAGTGTGTCAAACTCAGGTGAGCATCATTTAGGCTCTGTTCTAAAGCAGTGCTGCCTGGAAAGTACCGGAACCTGTACTGGCATGTTCTCTGAAGATTGCAGCCTTTTTTCTTTAATTTATTTTTGTGGAAATGAAAGTGCACTATTTATCAATTATATTTAATTGAGCAAATAAAGTTGCACCTCTCAGCCTGAAGAAGGCTGGACGTTGCTGCTACATGATTTACTCAACACGGGGGCAGCCTGTAGCCTAGTGGTTAAGGTACATGACTAGGGCCCTTGAGCAAGCCCCTTAACCCAACAGTGCTCCTCCCCTGCTTAGTCTAATCAACTGCAACTAACTTTGGATAAAAGCGTCAGCTAAATAAATAAATAACTAGTGTGATGTTGTAATAAAACAATTTTTAAGCGGTGTTGCACTTCCATTTCCATGCACACACACACACAGAAGCATGTACCATACATTTCCACAGGATTGCACACAGAAGCTGATAGCCTGAGCACAGTTTAGCAGATCTGAGCCTGAATCGCATCATTGCGGTTGAATATAAAGCTCTGTATGTGGAGAGCTCAGCTCCTAACTGTGAACTGCCAAATCTGGGACGCCACTTACAGACACTCTCCTCTAGATGGCGCTGTGGGGACAACTACAACTGACTGAGTACAGTTAAAAAAAACGTATATTATGAATAATACAATATTAATATGATTTTAATCATTATTAATAATTAATAACATAATTAATTTAAAAAAATAATTTTTACATAATGCTCGTGCTCTCTCAGTGTTTTCCACATTTTTTAATGTGTAGGAAATTAAATATTGAAACAATGTAGTTTTAACTCTGTTGCCTGGAGTTGTAGCAAGAGATCCAGGACTTCAGAGAGGCTGACTAGTGAAGGGGAGACACTCACCGAGCACTTTATTAGGAACATTTTTACTTTATTACACATACACATACATGCGATTATCTAATCAGTCAATTGTGTGGCAGCACTGCAATGCATACAATCATGTAGATACGGGTCAGGAGCTTCAGTTAATGTTCCCATCAACCATCTGAATGGGTAAACAATGTGATCTACATGACTTTGACCATGGAATGATTTTAGGTGGCAGACAGGGTAGTTTGAGTATCTCAGAAACTGCTGATCTCCTGGGATTTTCATGCACAACAGTCTCTGGAGTTTGCAGAGAATCGTACGAACAACTAAAAAACATCCAGTGACCAGCAGTTCTGTGGGCAAAAATTAGTTGTTAATGAGAAAGGTCAGAGGAGAATGGCCAGGCTGGTCAAAGCCGACAGGAAGGTGACAGTAACGCAAATAACCACACATTACAACAGTGGTATGCAGAAGAGCATCTCTGAACACACAACGCGTCATAACTCTAAAGTGGATAGGCTACAGCAGTAGAAGTCTAAAAAAGACCTATACCTAATAAAGTGCTCGGTGGGTGTGCATTCGCAGGACATTTCGCAGGAGCCTTGGAGCGCACAAAAGGACTGTAGTCATTTCGTACCAGCTGACATCCGTCTAATAAGTTTGATCTCAATCAAATGAATTCCCCTCCAGGCGGGGCCGGTGCAGCCTGTCTCTGTGAGCAGGTCTGCTCCGTCAGCTCTCCTGCACGGCACTGGGTCCTCTGTTTTTAGGGCTATGCTTTTAAATAGATTTCAGAATCTTCTGACACTTTGTTGCAGAAAATATTACGCGTATGCACACACACACACACACACACACACACAAGTACGAACACATTCTAATCAGGCATGGTAACTTGGACTAGCCTTCATTTGATCTATGTATGAAACTGTCTGTCATATTTTGTTCCTGGCGAAAGACTCATTAAAAGCTCAATTATAAAAATGACCTCATTGGTCCATCAGAACTTTGACCTAAGACTAGAAGTCTGTAATGTGTGGGGGATGCTGTCTCTTTAAACATATTAGATGCACCCAGAGAGAGTCAGAAATGTCTCTGATCTGTAATAATCAGATTTTCTAAAGCTATTTTATCACAATGTTTTAAACAGCGCATAGACACATCGCTGCATCCCTGGAAAAAATCAGATATGTCAGTCTTGCACTGCCAGTGATATACTGGACTGTCTAGGTTCTCATTTTCTATTCTCTGAACATGATATTCTTGTGATCCTACACTCATGGTCCCACATTCTGACCATGCTATCATCCCACACTCCACACTGTGACTGTGTTATCTCCCTGATCCCACACTCCACACTGTGACTGTGTTATCTCCCTGATCCCACACTCTGACTGTGTTATCTCCCTGATCCCACACTTTGACTGTGTTATCTCCCTGATCCCACACTTTGACTGTGTTATCTCCCTGAACCCACACTCTGACTTTGTTATCTCCCTGATCCCACACTCTGCCTGTGTTATCTCTCTGATCCCACACTCCACACTGTGACTGTGTTATCTCCCTGATCCCACACTCCACACTGTGACTGTGTTATCTCCCTGATCCCACACTGTGACTGTGTTATCTCCCTGATCCCACACTCTGACTGTGTTATCTCCCTGATCCAACACTCTGACTGTGTTATCTCCCTGATCCCACACTGTGACTGTGTTATCTCCCTGATCCCACACTGTGACTGTGTTATCTCCCTGATCCCACACTGTGACTGTGTTATCTCCCTGATCCCACACTCTGCCTGTGTTATCTCCCTGATCCCACACTGTGACTGTGTTATCTCCCTGATCCCACACTGTGACTGTGTTATCTCCCTGATCCCACACTCTGCCTGTGTTATCTCCCTGATCCCACACTCTGCCTGTGTTATCTCCCTGATCCCACACTGTGACTGTGTTATCTCCCTGGTCCCACACTCTGACTGTGTTATCTCCCTGGTCCAACACTGTGACTGCATTACTCCCTGGTATGTATTTAATGTGATTTAATACATATAATGGCAAATCACGCGATGCTTAAAAACTATTTAAGAAACCACTCTAATCGTATGGTAACCATTACCTTGTTTTGGATTCGCCCATACTGAGCGCGCACTCTACGCTGTCCGTGACACACTTGCTCTATCTCCATCTCCAATCCTCCATAACGCACACATTATGATGTCACTGCCTCCACATTACCAGCAGCTCCTCTGGCTCCCAAATGCTGTCAAAATGCTTATTCCTCATGATGACTGCTCGTGTGCCAGCCAATCACAGGCTGTGGAGGGCACACCACCTGCCACTCCAGAGCCAATCAACACAGCGTGCCCCCCTCCCTTCGGGGGTGGGGTGGGGGGATTGGGAAATACGTTAGAAGAAGAATGTAAACCCATGAACCTCTGCTTCAAGAGCCTTCTATCTCTATCTCCTTCTCTCACTCCCTCTCTTCCTCCCTCTCCCCTTCTTCTTCTCACTCTTCCTGTCACTTGATCCGCCTGTTTTTCCCCTATTCTCCCATTTTGTAGGCCATTGTTTGTATTTTTTTGTAGGGTGATTCCATCTGCCTCTTGAGCTCAAACCTGTAAGTGTGTGTGTGTGTGTGTGTGTGTGTGTGTGTGTGCGTGTGTGTCTGTGTTTGTGTGTGTGTGTGTGTAAGTGTCTGTATGTGTGTGTGTGTGTGTGTGCGTGTGTAAGTGTCTGTATGTGTGTGTGTGTGTGTGTGCGCTTGTGCGTGTGTGTGTCTGTGTGTGTGTGTGTGTGTGTGTGCGTGTGTGTAAGTGTCTGTATGTGTGGGTTTGAGTGTGTGTGCGTTTGTGTGTGTGTGTGTGTCTGTGTGTGTGTGTGTGTAAGTGTCTGTATGTGTGTGTGTGTGTGTGCGTGTATGTGTTTGTGTGTGTGTGTAAGTGTCTGTATGTGTGTGTGTGTGTGTGTGTGTGTGTGTCTGTGTGTGTGTGTGTCTGTCTGTATGTGTGTGTGTCTGTCTGTGTGTCTGTGTGTGTGTGTGTGTGCGTGTGTGTGTCTGTATGTGCGTGTGTGTGTGTGTAAGTGTCTGTATGTGTGTGTGTGTGTGTGTGTGTGTCTGTGTGTGTGTGTGTGTGTCTGTCTGTATGTGTGTGTGTCTGTCTGTGTGTCTGTGTGTGTGTGTGTGTGCGTGTGTGTGTCTGTATGTGCATGTGTGTGTGTGTGCGTGTGTGTGTGTGTGTGTGTGTGTGTGTGAGTGTGTGTGTGTGCGCGCGCCATAGCGCATTGGACTGTGGTACCAGGTAATGTAGGACTGAGGTGCCCTGCCCCCCACCATCCCAAACCCCTCCACTCCCCTCTCCGTACTGTCAGCTCTCAGCCCCCCGACAGACCTCCGCGGGGACTGTGTGGCACACAAGGGTCCTCAGCATCTGTAGGATCAGCACCAGCTGGCGGGAGACAGATGCTAAAATAGCTGTACTGTTTGGATCAGCAGCATTTTTACCCTTCAATGTAGAGGTCTGCGGCTCCCTCCTCCTGTGGGGCCGGATCCCGTGCAAAGAGGCTCGACATTTCCCGAGTACTGTTCAGGAACAATGTATGCGGAAGATATTTTCATTTGCGCAGAATATTAATTAGCGTTCTCTCACAATCAAGTATACTGGCTCTGTGCACATGCAGGCCTGAGCATCTTCATGGGTGTGGGTTATCAGTGGAATATCCCTGCATTAATATATGGATCAGCTCTATAGCAACACTCAACCTTTGATGTGTGTGTGTGTGTGTGTGTGGATGTTCAATATAATTTCTCACTGCTTAAGCCTACATTACACTGTTACCTGTGGAGTACAAAAATCTTGGCACCCCTAGTTTAAATGTCTGTTACAATGAATCTGTATGTGATCGAAAGCAAACCCGAACTCTAAATGGAGTTTAACATGATAACTTTCTGCACATTTTAAAGCAAGATTGGATTTAATTTTAATTTTTAACTGTTTATAAATGGAAGGAAAATGGCCCTGTGCAAAATTCTGCGAACCCTTTTGGATTATTCTTGGTTACTTGGTTACTAAGATGATGACTAAGGCCCAGACCCAGGTGATTTACTCGTTAGGGCTTCAGTGAGTCAGGTGAGTATAATCTCAGGGCTGAACTTTTTATTCTGAAGTAACTCCATGCCTTCTAAAGTATCCAAGGCTGTTCTGTCTGAAGAACCGTGGGTTCCTCTAAATAGTTGTCCAAGGATTTCAGAATGAAGATGGTTCATTTCCACCAAGAAGGAGACAGCTACAAAAAATCTTTCAATGTTTCAAACTATTTCCACAGACAGAAATATTATGAAATGTAAAATAAATGGAACAGTTGAAGTCAAGGCAAGGTCTGGAAGACCAAAAAAGATATCAGATAGAATGGCCCAAGTGGGAAATGTTCAGAAGAACCCACACATTACTGTAAAAAAAGAGTAGCAAACACAAGTCTAGCTGTTCACAGGACGACAATACAACATACTTTAAACAACAAAGACCTACAGGGCAAGAGTTGCCAGAAAGAATGACCTCAACACAAAATTAAGCATCTAAAGTATGCAAAAGAAAACATTGAGGAGCCTGACGCCTTTTGGAACAATGTGCTTTGGACTGACAAAACCAAAAATGTTTGGCCAACACCAAAGTATGTTTGGAGAAAAAAGGGTGAAGCCTTTGTAGAGAAGAACAACTGTGCCAACTGTGAAGCCTGGAGGTGGATCTGTTATGCTTTGGGGCTGTGTGGCAGCTGGGGACACAGGAAATACTGTGTGAGTGGAAGGAAGAATGGATTCCAACAAATATCATAAATGCTAGAGGCTAATGATCAATGGTCAGTTCAGGTATTGAAGTCGAAGAGAGGTTGAATATTCCAGCAAGACAATGATCCAAAGCATACCTCAAAATCAACTATGAATACATCCAGGAAAGAGGTTTTGGAATGGCCATCACAGTCCCCAGACTTGAATATTATTGAAAATCTGTGGAGTGATCTCAAACATGCCGTACATGCGAGGAGGAGAAGAATGTTTCTGGGCTAGAGCTGTTCCACCAGGAAGAATGGGGGAAAAGTCCAAAAGTGAGAATGGAAAGACTCTTAGCTGGCTACAGGAAGTGTTTACAAGCTGTTATAGCTGTTATAGTTGTTCAGTTCAGTTACAAAGTATTAACTGAAAGGATACCCAAACCTTTACACAGTGCCTTTTTCCTTTCTTATTATTTTGAAACTGCAGAAAATTTAAATTAATAGTAATCATGTTTTAAAAGTAGCAGAAATGTGTCATGTTTAACATTGTACCATTTAGAGGTCAGGTTTGCTGTAAATATATTCATTGTAAATGGCTTTTTGACCAAGGGTGCCCAAATGTTTGCACACTAATTGTTAATTGGTGAGGCAACACACCTGAGGTTTGGCACACAGGCATAAATATATGTCTTTTTCCAGCCTGAGCAACCCCTGAGGCTCCAAAATTGAATATATTTTATTCAATATACATATATATATTCAATTATATATTTTTCAATAACAGATAACGAGAACAGATCAAGATCACTGTCTAACTGCATAATGCTGTGATGTTGCGGCTCCAAGAGAGTGTCTCTGTTAGGACCACCCTGTGATAGGGGTCAACACGCCAAAACCAAAAATGACAGCAAGGGAAAAGGCATTCTTCTACCTACTCCCCTGTGATTGGACAAAGCATGCAGCATTCACTCTGCGGTGATTGGGTGAAACCTTCAGCATCCTCTACGGTGATTGGGTGAAACCTTCAGCATCCTCTACTGTGATTGGCTGGAGCCCACAGCATCCTCTGTGGCCATTGGCTGAAACGGTGCACCTGCAGCTTGCCCGCCCAGCGTCTGAAACATTAGGACTATTAATAATTCAGGGAACGTCAGGCGCAGACAGGTAACCCAATAACTCAGAAAAAGCTAAAGCTTCAGCTTGCTGCGTTCATTTACACGCCAACGTGAGCCACATTCTCGCTGCTGTTCTAGGACAGGCAGACCTGTGAAGATTTCAGCCTCGCAGGGAGACCGGGAAGCCCCGGAGGACGAACGAGGCCTCTGCGGCACTTTTAGTAACGAAAACGGGAAATATATTTTAATATGTTATGAAACAAACCCAGCAGGAACAGTTGCTTAGATACAGGTTCGGTTTGAGACAGTGGACAGTGAAGCCAACGTCTGCCAAGCTTCAGCTCAGCAGCCTCTGCTTCCACTGTGTAGGCTACAACTCACACTTTTCTTTGTTTTAAAAAAAAAACCCCGTGTATAAATAAAGAGCTTCGTATTTAAGTCCAGAAACCACAGGTGCCTCTTCCTTGCCCAGCAGTCAGGGTAACGTTTCTCTGGAAAACTGAACTGACTATGGTGTCTATTCTCATGACAAAAAAAAAAAGCAGGCTCTGGAAACAAACCTCAGGCAGAACAGGGTCAGCAAATCATTTCCTTTCCCTTCACCACTTCAGCCAATTTTCAATTAACTTGTTAAGTAGGCCATGTGACGTGAAGGTAATTATCACAATCAACTTCATATGTACGGAACCCAATGGGCATGACTGCCTCTTGATTGGATCCCCAGCAAGATTAGGACTGCTCTCGTGTGAAGTTGATTGTGATTGAAACAGTGGACGAGTAGATTCATTAAGGTACACTTTACTGCCTCTTTAATACATTTTAATATTCTGATAGAAAACACAAATTGGCGTTAAGCATTTTTTTAATTTATTTTTTATTTTTTTTAGAAAATAAGTTACGTGCGTGTGGGGAAAATCCATTCCGCTTCAAAGGCAATCTGCTGCTGTGGCTGATTCTCCGATTATAATGCTGTATAATTCAGTTATGATGCATGAACTCCGTATTGTTGCCTACAGAGGGTGAAGGTTTCATTTCGCCAGTGGAGCACACATGGTGAAGCAGCAGAAGAAGATTCTAGCAGACAGCGGTAATGTGAGAGATGTCATCTGTGTGATACAAGATACCACTGATGGTGTTATATTACCCTGTGAACACCGTACACACACACGTGGACACACACACACATACACACACACACACACACACACACACACACACTCATTAGCAAGCACTGGGCCTCTTATTTACAGTAACAATATACTAAAAATATGAAAAATTAAAAATGTTCAGTTTCAAGTAAGGGCAGCAGGTGGGCTGCCACTCAACTCAAGAGGGGTTCATATAGAAATGGGCTTTGTGCATGACACTTTTGAAGGGCCAATTCATAATGAAATAATACCATAGCATATTTGTATTACCTTATTAAGTAACTAAACCTTGCAAGACATAAATAAATAAATAAATAAATAGATGTGTTAATTAATAAATTCATTCATTCATCCATTCATGTTGTAGTATCACTGTGAGGTCCATGAAGAGAATATAATTTTATATAACTGTGATGAAATATTCACAGCTAAGTAAAACTGTATTAAACATGTATTAAACACTGCAGTTTCTTCTCACTGATGCCGAAGAAGTAAAGATGAATAAAAATATTATTTAAATAAATCTGGATTCTGTTTTTAGTCCACATTGAGTCTATCCTCTTTAAAAAGATCTCAGAGTTTGATGGAAATTTCCTGCACACCAGCAGGACATGTGAAGATATGTGTGCGGGGGAAAAAAAAAACCCAAGACTAAACAGCAAAGATAATAGCAACCAATGAGCGTTATTTTTATTTATGCCCTGTAATTTTAACGAGGACGTGGGACGCAGGGTGCATAGGTTGAGCCGGAAGGTAAATCGCAGTGATGTAGCAGCTGATCTCACTATTCACTGGTCTCGTGATGCCGCCTGCGAACGACGACGCTCCTGCGCGCGCTCTGCCTCTATGCGTTCAACATGGAAGGGTTTAATTAATGCATATGTGTCCCTCTCGCCCTCAAGCTAATGCATTTTAATTCGCAATTTGGGACTGAACGTGCGTTTTTTCGGTTGCAAAGGCAGCGGAATTTTCTCGTTGAAATCGTGTTGCTACATTCGTGTCGTCTGCTGGACACTGAGTTTTCAGAAAAGGTATGTTTTATTTTATTTATTTATTTATTTATTTATTTATATTGGCTATATTATTAGGGGAGGGGGGGTGGTGGAAAGTACACTGCACGTGCTGTGTATGTACCGAAACGAAACGTGATCGTTGTTTGTGAATAAGGACACAATTGGCCAACTTTTAAATGTCATTATTGTGTAAACAAGATTATGTCGATTACGTCCTACATTTGAAAATGTGTTAACCTTGTCGGAGGATCACTGGCATTCTGATGTGGTGGTCATATTGGGGGTATGAGCGCTGCTTTGGAGGATATGAAGGGCCGTTTATTTATGCGTTTTTGATACGTTCGAACAAATTGGACGGAATGCGGGCGGCAGAGAACATGTAAAAACGACTCGTACAGTAGGATGAAGCCGGCGAGAATCCCCGCTGTAACCTAGCAAGAGCGCCCGCTGATTCCAAAGAGCGTCGGAAGGACAGCCTGGTACGCGTCACACTGTTTCCACAATGGTCCTTGTATTCGAGTATCACCTTAAACATGTATTTGGAGTCTTTGTTAAACCCAGTCTCCGAGAATTCGCGCAGCGATAGTGGTACAATGAACCAAGGGCATTGTGGTGCACCGATTCATATGTGTGCATCGCTGCGATGTGGTGTCTATTGATTTGGATGTTACTGCTGGAAAAAGAACAACTGTGACAGTACGATACTTAAATGTAGAGGGTATGATTTAAAAAAAAAACGAAACCCTGCGTTAACTGTGTCATTCCAAAAATGAACAGTGATGGGGGGAAATCGCAACGAATGGCTCCGGTTGTAGTTTGACAAATGAATGTAGCCTAGATTCAACCATGCCATCAGTATTTTTTTTCAGGAAACAGAGGAGATCGGTTGGAACAGGCGATATGACGCTCATTTTAGTTCCGTGTTTTCTCTGCGGGCCTAGCAGTTCAAGGACTTACACACACACACACACACACACACAACTGATTTGACCAAGTGATGGATGAGACCGACAGCCTTGCGTTCACGCAGCTTTTCCGGGTGTGTTTGGCACGGGACGCGTGTCATCTGCGATCATATTTCTGTCTTGTGTGACACGGCTAACGGTCATAACGAACTCAATGATGTTGATTAAAAAAAATTAATTAAATGGCGTGCATTGTGCTTGTAAAGGCTAGCCACGACGATGCCTGATTGTATTTCTTTTTTCTTTTTTTTTACCAAGTCTATTAGTAGGTAAGCGAGCTATTTTCCCAGAGGCTTTTGCTTTGTCCCACTGTCTGATCTTGAGCCCATCAAAGCGTCTCTGTTCCGTTTAGCGCTCAATAACCCGAAAACCTTCTATTCGGCGTTTTACCACAAACACACAATATCCGAATAAGGCTGTAAAACGTCACTTCATAGGACTTGTTACCCGTGACACTAATACAAGAGGACACGCCCCCTCTCCTCTTTTATACTGAATGGATGTGAACCTTTTGCCTGAAGATTAGTGCCACGGTCCATACAGTCGGCTTCTTTGGTCATCTCTAATGTAGCGCAGTATAATGTGTTTATATATTTAGCTAATTTGATTGTTCTAGGCATCTGTATTTTCTGTGGAATAATCGGAAGTGTGATCTCCTCCATCCACTCTAAGTGAAAGAGACCGTTTCCCAGACTAGGCAGAAGTATTAGGATGGTGTTGCTGATAATGCAGGCGGCTTTAAATGACGTGGACCTATTTCAAACATCGTAAAACACTCACGCATACATTCATACTACTGTCTACTCACACATACACATGTGAAAAACTCATACACACATGTGAGACATTCACACATACACATGTGAGGCACTCATACATACGCATGTGAAGCACTCACACATACACATGTGAGACTCATACATACACATGTGAAGCACTCACACATACACATGTGAGACTCATACATACACATGTGAAACTCACACACACATGTGAGACATTCATACATACACATGTGAAACTCACACATACTCATGCGAAGCACTCACACATACACATGTGAAACACTCACACATACACATGTGAGGCACTCATACATACACATGTGAAACACTCACACATGTGAAGCACTCACACATACACATGTGAGGCACTCATACATACACATGTGAAACACTCACACACACATGTGAAGCACTCACACATACACAGGTGAGGCACTCATACATACACATGTGAAACACTCACACATACACATGTGAAGCAGTCACGCGCACATGCATACTCCTGTGTACCCACACACATACATATGAAATACTCACACATGCACTTGCATAAACATTGGTGCAACACTTCTACATCTATATATTCAGTAAAACACACAAACAGGTGAAATACTTGCACTTTCATATGTACTGTTGCCAATGTAAAACACTCGCATGTAGAGGTGAAACACTTGAATACACATATGTAAATACTGTGTGTAAATAAATGTGTACATATATGGTGCAGACACGTGTTTCACAAATTTGTATGTGCAAGTGTTTCACATATGTACAGTATATGAGAGGAATTTTTAGTACAGCCAGAAGGCAGAATAGTTTTATGTATAGCGTGTAGCCTGTCTCAATGGTTCTGACTGACCAACTGTCGAAAATGAATGGTGCTTTTGTTTTTATTCGACGACTTTGGTTAAACGTATCAGTTTCATTCGTAAACGCAACACAATGTTGTAGAGTTTGAATAGTGCACTGCACTGCATTGAATGTATACAGGAACACCGTTATACAAAAATATATGGGCGGAACAAGACTCATGCATATTCGCAGGAAAGCAATGTATTTTACCGTCCGTCGATATACTGTAGATACCCTTTATATATTTGGGACCTTCTTTATTCAGAGAACCTTTTAATATTAAAATTACTGTGCTTAAAGTGAACCTTTGAGCCTCTATATGAGGGCGGCTGTGTGCGTTCTCAGAGGTGATTGTGCCTGTCTGAAACATTCACGCCCATATTCATGAAGCTTTTGGAGTTTGAATGCCTATCTGGGATCAGTTTTGCCTTTTAGTTCATAGTGGAAGGTTAGGCTGTGGACCAGAGAAAACTGATCTCAGATCAGCACTTAATGACTATGGACCTCAGTGTTAACTTTACTCTGATACAGTGCCTCTGATGGTCATTGGTCTCATATAAACTCTATGAGAGTTGGAATAACACTGGATATTTGTGTGTCTGTCTATGTGTGTGATTGACATTGCAAAATGTTATTCTCTGTGGTCTAAGTGTGGCTTAAGGGGAAGAGTTTTATTTGGATGCAGTGTTTAATTAGATTTATTTCAGCATTGCATGACATGTTGCTCATTTGGTAGACACATACCCAAAGTGGCTTAAAACATGAACACAAGCTAGATCATAGACCAGAGATCAAAGGGAGTAAGGTGAGGTGTAAGGTGAGCCTGCAGCCGATTAGACATTTCTAAATGTGAAAAACATCACAAGGTTCAGAAACGCATAGCTTTTACCAGGAGGTTTATCATCTCACTGGTGTTTCTAACAATAAGGAAGGCAATTTATCTTTTGTTGCAATCATTCAGGCATTCTCTGTACCTATACGCATCTACACCCGACCCCATCCACCTGGCCCCTGCACCTAGTCATTCCCTGGCCTCACCCACCTGACCCACCTGACCCACCCACCTGACCCACCCACCTGACCCACCCACCTGACTCACCCACCTGACCCACCCACCTGACTCACCCACCTGACCCACCCACCTGACTCACCCACCTGACTCACCCACCTGACTCACCCACCTGACTCACCCACCTGACTCACCCACCTGACTCACCCACCTGACTCACCCACCTGACTCACCCACCTGACTCACCCACCTGACTCACCCACCTGGCTCATTCACCTGACTCACCCACCTGGCTCATTCACCTGCGCCTCATCCATCTGTTTGCTCAGCGAGCCCCCTGTAAGATGAGAGCCTTCGGAGTGATCCAGTTACATTGTAATGTGTTTATTCTACCTTCCATTTGCACAGAAACATTAACTAAATTAGCCCAAACAGAGAGGAATTATAAAGGCTAACATTTTAAAGCTGTCCTGTGTCCCTGTAGATACTCACTCTCACACACACTCACTCACACACTCAGTCACTCACACACTCACTCACACGCACTCGCTCACACACTCGCTCACACACTCACTCACTCACTCACTCACACACTCACTCACTCACTCACTCACTCACTCATTCACACACTCACTCACTCACACACTCACACACTCACACACTCACTCACACACTCACACACTCACTCACACACTCACACACTCACTCACTCATTCACTCACTCACTCACTCACTCACTCACTCACTCACTCACTCACTCACACACTCACACACTCACACACACTCACTCACTCACACTCACACATTCACTCACACTCACACACTCACACACACTCAATCACTCACACTCACACACACTCACTCACTCACTATGAAGTGAAATCACTGTGCAAAAAATTTGAAAGTGAGCAGAAACAAGAACTGTGCTCTGGCTTATCAGTTTTATGCTGGCTTCTCACAAGTGTGCGCTCTCAATCCTCACAAGTTTGCACTCCTGATTCTCAGTTCTGCTCCCCCTTTACAGTTCTGCTCCCGCTTTACAGTTCTGCTCCCCCATTTACAGTTCTGCCCCCCCATTTACAGTTCTGCTCCCCCTTTACAGTTCTGCTCCCGCTTTACAGTTCTGCTCCCCCTTTACAGTTCTGCTCCCCCTTTACAGTTCTGCTCCCCTTTACAGTTCTGCTCCCGCTTTACAGTTCTCCTCCCCCTTTACAGTTCTGCTCCCCCTTTACAGTTCTGCTCCCCCTTTACAGTTCTGCTCCCCCTTTACAGTTCTGCTCCCCCTTTACAGTTCTCCTCCCCTTTACAGTTCTGCTCCCCCTTTACAGTTCTGCTCCCCCTTTACAGTTCTGCTCCCCCTTTACAGTTCTGCTCCCCCTTTACAGTTCTGCTCCCCCTTTACAGTTCTGCACCCCCTTTACAGTTTTATCCTCTGGATTGTTTGCTTTAGGCTCTCGTTTCTTTTTTCAAACCAGAAATACGTCAGGGAAATAAGGCTTGCTAGACGATCACTGGAACGGCTGATAGAAATTGAATTGAGATTCAACTGTAGCCTTATGTCCTTTAGAAATGCAACGCAAAATTGCAGTCATTGAATGGACCAGACACAAACGTGATTCTTGGCTGGTGATTTATTGTGACGTCTTCACCGAAATGCATGCGGAGAATATCTGTGTGAACTCTCGTATTCCACGCGTTCACTCACACACACATACACACACACACACACACACACTCACATTATATAGTCCAGTGCATACTGGACGTACTAGCCACCATTTTTGTTGTTTTGGCTCTATACTCCAGCACGCTGGATATGAAACAAAACATTGCATATGAAGTAAAGTTCAGACTGTCAGCTTTGATTGGAGGGTACTTACATCCATATTGAGTGATGCTTGTAGGAATTACTGCCCTTTTTATACATAGTCCCCCATTTTAGGGGTGCAAAAGTGATAGAGTTGTTTCTCATTGTGGAATTTGCATTTGGAGTCTCTGTTGTCTCTCATCATGAGGACAAAATAAGTGTAAATACCAGCAAACGAGGCCAGAGACATACTATAGACAAAATATTGGGTGTCAAAATAAACTGTTTAATACATTGGTATGATGAAGAACACTCTCCAGGATGTAGGCAACAATAAAGAGGTATAAAGGGTTATTCACAAGATGCAAAGGTATTGGTAAGAATAGAATGACCAGGTTAGAGTTAGCAAAAAAGTACATTAAAAACTGTTGTGTTCGCATAGACTGATTAAATTATTATTAGCCTGTACCAGAATGATGGTAGAAATGAGGGCAAAACACCCCAGAAACGAGAAGATGCCCAGCGTCTGGTCATGTCTGTGGGTCGCAAACTTCAAGCAGTCCTGAAGTGCAAATGATTTGCAACCAAGTACGAAATATGATTATCCCTCCCCCTTCTCTGTGAATGCGCTGACATTGAAACGCCATTGGCTGTGGCAATTAGAACCAATTTTCCACCAATGAGCTTGAAGTATTGTACAGTTATACAGTGTTTTGGTACAGAGTGTCGGGCTGTCAACTGCATATTTTGAAAACCGAATTTAAGGACTATAAACACATGTGTGCGCGTGTGTGTGCGCGTGTGTGTGCGCGTGTGTGTGCGCGTGTGTGTGCGCGCGTGTGTGCGCGTGTGTGCGCGTGTGTGCGCGTGTGTGCGCGTGTGTGCGCGTGTGTGCGCGTGTGTGCGCGTGTGTGTGTGCGTGTGTGCGTGTGCGTGTGTGCGTGTGTGCGTGTGTGCGTGTGTGCGTGTGTGCGTGTGCGTGTGCGTGTGTGCGTGTGTGTGCGTGTGCGTGTGCGTGTGTGCGTGTGCGTGTGTGCGTGTGCGTGTGCGTGTTGGGTGAGTCAACATGTCAGTGAGCCTTTTTCAATGATAGGAAGGGATTTACAATGGTCTTGTAACAATGTTTTAACACAAAAATCTCTCTCTCTCTCCCTCTCTCCCTCTCCCTCCCTCCCTCTCTCCCTCTCCCTCCCTCTCTCCCTCTCCCTCCCTCTCTCCCTCCTCCCTCCCTCCCCCTCCCTCTCTCTCTCCCCCTCTCTCCTCTCCCTCTCTCCCTCTCCCTCCCTCTCTCTCTCCCTCTCCCTCTCTCCCCCTCTCCCTCCCTCTCCCTCTCTCCCCCGCTCCCTCCCTCTCTCTCCCCCGCTCCCCCCCTCCCTCCCTCCCTCTCCCCCCCTCTCTCTCCCTCCCCCCTCCCTCCCTCCCTCTCTCCCCCTCTCCCTCCCTCCCCCTCCCTTCCTCCCTCCCTCTCTCTCCCTCTCTCCCCCTCCCTCTCTCCCTCCCCCCCTCCCCCCCTCCCTCCCTCCCTCTCTCTCTCTCTCTCTCAGGGGCACACTATGCCATCGGCAGCCGTGCCGCAGGCTGCCTCTCTCACCCGTCAGACGCGCCCGCCCGTCCCCCTCGGCCGGCCGCTCCGACCATGAGCGCCAGCGGCCCGGCCCCCCCGGCCCCGCCCGCCCCGGGCCCCGCGGCCCCGCCCGCCCCGGCCCCCGTGGGGTCGCTCGCCCAGCGCAAGAGGCAGCAGTACGCCAAAAGCAAGAAGCAGGGCAGCAGTGCCAACAGCAGGCCCCCCCGAGCCCTCTTCTGCCTCAACCTCAACAACCCCATCCGCAGAGCCTGCATCAGCCTGGTGGAGTGGAAGTATCCTTTCCTGTGTGTGTGTGTGTGTGTGTGTGTGTGTGTGTGTGTGTGTGTGTGTGTGTGTGTGTGTGTGTGTGTGTTTATGTATTTCTAGGTGTGTGTGTGTGTGTGTGTGTGTGTGTGTGCGTGCTTGCGTGCGTGTGTGTGTGCGGGTGTGTGTGCGTGTGCGTGTGTGTTTATGTATTTCTAGGTGTGTGTATGTATGAGGGATGTTCACAGTGGGACGGGCAGCACAGTGGCACAGTGGGTAGCGCTGTTGCCTCACAACAAGAAGGTTCGAAACCCCGCCTGGCCCTTTCAGTGTGGAGTTAGCATGTTCTCTCCGTGTCTGTTGGGTTCCCTCCCACCGTCCAAAGACATGCAGGTTAGGGACTACAGATGAAAATGAGCTCATTAGCTAACTCTGGTGCATTTATTTGGAAACTGAAATATGCATCTGGAAACTGAAAATTTTGATTAATGTGCACTGTCCCTGATAAATATAAAATTAAGTTCCTGAATATGAGTTTTAGATTGTTGAATTACATTTTCCTTCCTTCCGGACAGCCATTGGTTTCTTCTGTATAGTTACAACTTACTTGTATAGTTACATGAGATGTTGCATTTTGAAGTGCATTGACAAGGCAAGAAGACAAAAATGTAAATACAAGACATAAGTTTTAACCATCCAATGACATTTTCTGTGCCTTGTTGTCTGTCAGTGACAACACCACCACAACAGAATGTTCCTAATGCTAGCAGATTGCTTTTAGTAAATTGGATTTACATCCCAAATCTCGGTAGGTTTCCTATAAGCAGAGCATGTTTGACCAGAAGGATACAGTGTATATACAGTATTTATGACACAGAGCCATCATACTGGTGAAAGAGCTGTGTGAGGGTATGACTGTGAGTGACCTTTCTTTCAGCATGTTGCATGTTTATCATGGTGCTTTCTCCGTCTTGCTGTTTTTACTCCAAGTGCACTTTAAAAGACAGGATGTTATCTTCTGAATGCTTGGGCCATTTTTAGAAGACGCACTCGGTACGTGAGGGGAAAGGGATTCTCCCCAGCAAGCCCTCGGGATACGCAAGTTCAAATTAATATTCAAGATCAATTTCTCTGCGAGGACTCTGTTAGGAGACTGTGTCAAGAGATCCTCAGCTTGTGGCAAATGGGGCCAGAACAGGTTTTATGTGTTCGGTCAAGAAGCAGAATGCTTAGTTCTTGACATTATTATAGCACCGTGCTCTTGTGGCAGTAGAGAACGGTTATCAGATGAACATGTCTATTCCCAGGTGAGACGGGAAACATTGGAACATTTTTGTGACCCGATACAATTTCAATTTGTGCAGGATGTGAGTGTGTGCTTTAAGTGAATATGATCTTGTTTTTCCTTGACGGTATGCTTCAGGCCATTTGATATCTTTATATTGATCGCTATTTTTGCCAACTGCATGGCCTTAGCAGTGTACATTCCTTTCCCTGAAGATGACTCCAACTCAACCAACCATGACCTGGTGAGTACAGAGTGGTGTGTGTCGATTTGGACTGTGGCCCTGTCCAAATCACCACACTTGCCTACTATTTAGTATGCTAGTTGAGTATGGATGGATGAGAAAGTTATTAAGGAGGTGAAAATTTCTCTAAATGTATTGTGCTTCCAGAATGAAATACTTATACTTATTTCCAGGGTTTTGCTGGGTATATTCTGCAACATACTTTTCAGGAAGTGTATGCAAACAACCGTTTTAGTCCCGCTAATATTACGTGTAGCTTTACTTTGAAAAACGAGGCAGGGCTTTGCTGATGTTGTCCTTCAGCAACAACACCATGTGAGCATGGTCATAAGGGTAGAACGTCCTACACTTCCACAGTACGGTTGAATAATAGTATGTAGGACATTTTTCACCCATCATGTACTAAAAAATACACATTAAACAGTGTGCAGTATGCTGGGTGGACAGCACATACTTCTATGTTACATACTCAACAGTATGCAATAGCTAGTTGGGTCAATCACATTATCCTACATACTACCGCACACGGGATGCAGTAAATATGGCTCTGGTTTTGACACAGCAAAGGGTTCAAGAAATCAGTCACAGTGTGCAAAATTATTTTCATTGGCTGGTGTTGTTCAGTGATTGAGAGGCTGTAGCTCCTTGCATTTTGGGGTTCCTGAAATGTGAACTGTGGAGGCTGTGGAGCCTGTGTTGAGCCTGTGGAGTTGTGCTGTGCTCTGCATCTGTGAGATTATGTGTCTCTTACGTCCTACTGTTTCAACCTGGGGGAATGAGGTCATACAGCCTCCGCGCCATTCCCAGGCTGAACGTGTCACTCCATACACATACACACGCACATGCACATGCACACACTCGTAACATCGAATTAATGTGTCACTCCACGCACACATACACACACACACACACACTCATAACATCTAATGAATGTGTCACTCTGCACACAAGCACACATTCATCTCATCCACATTCGCTCTGCTCTCATGTCCCCCGTGCAGTTTCTGTGTGCAATGAAGGACATTTTTGTTCTTGTTTTCACAACCTGTCAGCTTCACAATGGCTGGTATCGGGGTATCGACATCTTCGTGGTTTAAAGCGAGACAGTATACCTCGGGTAACTGTAAAGCAGCTTTGTGGAGGGACAGTATGCCTGCTGAGGTTGCGTTTGTGCGTGCGTGCGTGTGTGTGTGTGTGTGTGTGTCTGTGTGTGTATGCATGTGAGTGTGTGTGTGTGTGTGTGTGAGTGTGTGTGTGCGTGTGTGCGTGTGTGTATGCATGTGTGTGTGTGTGTGTGTGTGTGTGTGCGTGTGTGTGTATACATGTGAGTGTGTGCGTGTGTGTGTGTGTGTATGCATGTGAGTGTGCGTGCGTGCGTGCGTGCGTGTGTGTGTACGTGCGTGCGTGCATGTGTGTGTACGTGCGTGTGTGTGCGCGTGTGTGTGCGCGTGTGTGTGCGTGTGTGTGCGCGTGTGTGTGCGCGTGTGTGTGCGTGTGTGCGTGTGTGCGTGTGTGCGTGTGTGCGTCTGTGCGTGTGTATTGTCTATGCACAGTCCCTTTCCTGACATGCGAAACAGCTGTAGCTCACACTGAAAGACAGCCCTCAGTCTGAATGAGGTAATGCCTCTCTCATGAATTGTTCAGCATCACAAAGCAAAGCTCCATATCGCGGTAATATGACAGCAATATGATCCATATTGAAAACTGTAGCTTTGTCTGAGCACATTTGAAAGCAGGGTTGTCCAAGCGAGCTGGTAATGTCTTTTTTTGTTTGTTATTTTTGGAAGGAGTGATATCTTTTAGTGATATCTAAAACTGCTGCAATATTTAAGGTATTTGCTCTCCAGGGATGTTCACAGTGACCCCGGCACTCTGTGCATTGTGGTACGCTGTGCTCTGCCCTTGTTCTCCGCAAATTAATCTGTCCAGTGCAGCTCGCCTGGCTCACAAACTGGGATCAAACTTTTAAAGTATGCAGTGCACATCAAATATGAATCAAGATTCAGCAACTGCATTGCCTATTTCCTGCCTCAAATTGTTTCCAGAAATTGTAGGCTGTTTTCGACGTTATGCAGAGGCTAACCTTACAACTATTCGCTGTCTTCTTTTTTTTTTTATACCATGCACAGTAACTTAATGTTCCATAGCTTTAATAGGCCACAATACAAAGATTTCACACACAGAAAACAAATGAGCTGAACATTATTTTTAAAAAGCTGGGTGACATCTCGTTTTCAACTTTTCGATCCAATTAAGAGCTGTCCCTTTGAATCTTGCATTGCTACCAATGGCCGTGTAAACAAATACCAGACACTGAAAACAACTGGCTCAAAGAAACTGGAGTAATTATGATGTAGTCCAAGTCTGGGAATACATTTAAAAACATAGTGTAAAAAAAAAAAAATCCAGAATCCTTTGTTAATGCAATCTCTGACCATAGCGGATCTAAGATTTGCATCTCAGTTTAATTGCAGAGAGAGAGAAAGAGAGGGAGAGGGAGGGGCGGGGGTTGGGGTTGGGGTGTGTGTACGGTGCATGAGAGTGTGTTGAAGCCGGCTGACTGGGTCAGGGGGGGGACAGGCCTACGGTGGATACAGTAAAGTGCACGGGAGTCCCACAGCGGAGAGCCGTGTTCTTGCAGGGCGGTTGCTGTTCGTGACATTTAAAACGCAGAGCCGTGCTGTGGAACACAATATGGCGCCTGATGCAAGGAGGCCCCTCGGCCTCGTTCGCTGAAGCTTCATTAAACTCTGCGGCTCGTTATGAACACGAAAACACTGTCTCTGGGCAGGATCGGCCATTGGAGCATGTGACCTCCGCCCTGAACAGCCATTGGCTTTACAGCGTGTGTTAAACCGTCGGCAACAGGAAACACCAGCCACAGGTGGCTGGGAACGTCTGTGGGAACGTGCACACGTCTGGGAGCAACTGTGCTGAACGTTAGCCGGAGTGTGTGTGTGTGTCTGTGTGTGTGTGTGTGTGTGTGTGTGTGTGTGTGTGTGTGTGTGTGTGTGTGTGTGTGTGTGTGTCTGTGTGTGTCTGTGTGTGTCTGTGTGTGTGTGTGTGTGTGTGTGTGTGTGTGTGTGTGTGTGTGTGTGTGTGTATGCATTCTACACTGTTTACACAGTGTTTTCAGGAATGGGCATGCATCTGCTGACGTGCAGTGTCACTAGTCGCGTTTACATACATACAGTATTTCTTCATTCTTCGCGGCATATTCTCCTGTTAAACTGAATCAAAATGTCAATCGGAATGGGATCACTTGTTCTGATTGAGTGAGATTACTTGGATTCATCCCCATTGTATTGCTCCGTGCTCCATTATGAATAACTTTGAGCGTGTGAGCCACAGGGTTTACATTAGCACAGTGTATGAGCCATAGGGCTACATTAGCACAATGTATGGGCCATAGGGTTTATATTAGCACAGTGTATGAGCCATAGGGTTTACATTAGCACAGTGTATGAGCCATAGGGTTTACATTAGCACAGTGTATGAGCCATAGGGTTTATATGAGCAGTGTGTGGGTCATAGGGTTTGTATGAGCACAGTGTGTTCAAGGTAGAGATGCTGATATTTAGATCCCTGGATATATTTCCTCCCACTGCTGGGAAAAGTCTGGTTTTCCCTGAATGATTCTGAAAATATATCTGGGTGTCACATGCATAATTTGTGCCGTGACTAATCGGTGAGGTAGCAGGTATAACTTATCCACGTCATCTACTATCGTTTTACACAGAAAGTGCTTTCTGGACCAATGAAATGATAACAGGAATAACAAAAGCAGCACCAGGTCAACATGAACTGCGAAGCGCTGGTGGTGAGAGTGGCAATTGGGTCACTGATGAGACAGACTAAAACTAAAACCGAGAGACAGACAGCGTGCACAAAGCGAGTCGTTTGACACAAAGGGAACTTAAAATGGTGCCATTGTGCTTTCTCTAATTAGTAGGGATTATGTGGAGACGCCTTTGATCTGAGAGTATGATTGGATTGCGAGGCATCAGTGGGTCCGCTCTGTAATCTGTAATCTGGGTCTAAACGGCATAGCGCTTTAAAGGTGATCTGTGGTAAAATGTTAACATCTGTCCCCATAGGAACTCGTGTAACTAATATACGCGGGTCAGGACTGAGGCGAAATGGGGATTGTTGTCCATTATGGTTGATTTTGAACCATCTGGAGCTGTGATAAAAACCCTGGCTGTTTGCATTCTACTAATCCAGTCTTGGGGGGAATTAAATCATGGATGGGCCACTGAAATTTTCTCAATGAGATTATTGTACATGTATATCTTTTTTCTGGAAGTAGCATTGCCTTGGATGTTTTCATAATGTTTTTGTCAAATCCAAAAGACCCATGCCAATTTTCCGAGTTCTGTTTTGCATTCGGGAATAAGGGTGCCCATTATTTAGAGCAGGGGTGTCAAACTCCGGTCCTGGAGGGCCGCAGTGTCTGCTGCTTTTTGGTGTTTCAGCACGAGGGATGCATTTCAAAGTCTTCCATTGGCTAAAGAGCCAACACACCTTGTTCTCAAGGCCTTAATTGGCATTTCCAAGGTCAGAACCATTGGAAAAGGGAGTTTGACACCCCTCATTTAGAGTAACACTCTGAGTAGTGGAGTCATGACTTTAGTTTCATCTGAAAAAAAAAATGAAAAAAAGTTTTAGAATGTTGTAGTTGTCTGGTATTTAATGTCATTAAATTATGTAATTAATTATATGCTGCACTAGTCTCTGCATTGCTGGCTGAGAAATATGGCTGTGTATCATCATTGAAAGGGGATGTTACTGTGATTGGTGTAGCAAAGTGGCAACACACTAATGGAAAGGGGTGCCTAAAATGGACTCCTATAGGAACTGCACAGGTGATGGTAAATGATTGGCATTTATATAGCGTCTTTATCCGCTGTACAATTGATGCTTCTCATTCACCCATTCATGTAGGGTGGCCTGTAGCGTAGTGGTTAAGGTAAATGACTGGGACACGCAAGGTCGGTGGTTCTAATCCCGGTGTAGCCACAATAAGATCCGCACAGCCGTTGGGCCCTTGAGCAAGGCCCTTAACCCTGCATTGCTCCAGGGGAGGATTGCTTAGTCTAATCAACTGTACGTCGCTCTGGATAAGAGCGTCTGCCAAATGCCATTAATGTAATGTAATTCATGCACACACACACTCACACACCAACGGCGATTGGCTGCCACGCCAGGCACCAACCAGATTGTCAGGAGAATTTAGGGGGTTAGGTGTCTTGCTCCGGGACACTTTGACACACCCAGGACTGCCCTCCGACTGCCAGACGACCGCCTCTTACCGCCTGAGCCAATGAGACGACTGCTCTTACCGCCTGAGCCAATGAGACGACTGCTCTTATCGCCTGAGCCAATGAGACAACTGCTCTTACTGCCTGAGCCAATGAGACTACTGCTCTTACCGCCTGAGCCAATGAGACTACTGCTCTTACCGCCTGAGCCAATGAGACAACTGCTCTTACCGCCTGAGCCAATGAGACTACTGCTCTTACCGCCTGAGCCAATGAGACTACTGCTCTTACTGCCTGAGCCAATGAGACGACTGCTCTTACCACCTGAGCCAATGAGACTACTGCTCTTACCGCCTGAGCCAATGAGACTACTGCTCTTACTGCCTGAGCCAATGAGACGACCGCTCTTACCGCCTGAGCCAATGAGACTACTGCTCTTACCGCCTGAGCCAATGAGACGACTGCTCTTATCGCCTGAGCCAATGAGACGACTGCTCTTATCGCCTGAGCCAATGAGACGACTGCTCTTACCGCCTGAGCCAATGAGACGACTGCTCTTACTGCCTGAGCCAATGAGATGGTAGCAGCAGAGCACGCATGACTGAGATGCCACCTACAACAAACTCATTCCCTATGAGGGATGTGCTACTGACATGATTGTGTTTAAGCTTTATTATATAGGTGATATTTTTGGTATAATGCACATTTGCACATGCATTGTGCGCACACACACACGCACAGGCACAGGCACACGCACACACACACACGCACGCACGCACGCACGCACACACACGCACACGCACACACACGCACACGCACACGCACACACACACACACGCACAAATCTGTGTGGAGCTGAGGAGGTCTTGTGGCAGTCTGTCTCCCAGCTGCTCACAGCACAGTTGGCAGGTGGAGCTGACCGTAATCTGAGCAGGTTCACCTGTCTGTTCAACCCTGAATGGCAGTCTGACTGACTGAAACCGCACCAGTGCGGAGCATGTGTGTACAGTATGCGTGCCCTGCTGAAAACAAAAACAACTAGGTTGACCAGTTCAGACCAGCTCCCAACTTGATATGGTTGACCAGCTCATGCCTGTGTGTGTCTGTGTGTGTCTGTGTGTGTGTCTGTGTGTGTGTCTGTGTGTGTGTCTGTGTGTGTCTGTGTGTGTCTGTGTGTGTCTGTGTGTGGTAGAACAGCTTATCACCAGCTTGACCAGCTCAATTTTCACCAGCATAGCTGGATTTTACAGCAGGGTGTGCATGTATGTGGACTGTTGTCATTGTGCGTGTGTGGAACATTATCTGTCACGTTCTGTGTTTTCTGTTATCTGTTTTGTCTTAAGTCTTTACCGTTTTTGGTTTATTTTTACCCTCTGTGCACACCGTAGTCTGTCTGTCGGTTCATTCATTCCATCATTCGTTTAATCTGTCTCCCACTTCCTGATTGCTTCACCCACCTGATTGTTATTTCCTCTTGTTATCTGTGTATTTAAACCTCTCCATTTGTCACACTCATTGCCAGATTGCCGTGTGGTATATCTCGCTCTCCAGTGTTTATTTGGTAACACGGGTGGCAAATGGCAAGCATTTATATAGCGCCTTTATCCAAAGCGCTGTACAATTGATGCTTCTCCATTCACCCATTCATACACCGACAGCGATTGGCTGCCATGCAAGGCCCCGACCAGCTCGTCAGGAGCATTTGGGGGTTAGGTGTCTTGCTCAGGAACCGGCAACCCTCCGACTGCCAGACGACTGCTCTTACTGCCTGAGCCAATGAGACGACTGCTCTTATCGCCTGAGCCAATGAGACGACTGCTCTTACTGCCTGCGCCATGTCGCCCCCCTATTTCTGTCTGATCACCCGTGTTTCGACCCATTTTGCTTTTGGATTTTCCATCTGTTCTGATTTGACCCGCTGCTGTTGGACTCCCTTTGGCTTTTTGGTTTCTGATTTTGTTTTTTTGATTCTGTTTATCTGCCTGTTTGGACTGCCTGTTTGTTTTTGACCTTCTGCCTGTGACCGCAACCTTTCTTTGGATTGCCCTTGTTGTGCCCGTTTGCCTGGAAACCAAACCTTTGCCTGGACTCTCATTGACGAACTGCCTGGTCTACACCATTCCTCCTTGCTGGTTCTTGACCCCTGCCTGTCTGATCTGCTGCAAAGTTAATAAAGGCTTTAACTTGAACGTCTGTGGTCTCGCTATTGGGTTCGTTGTTCTGGTGCCTGATGATGATCAGTAGAACATTGTCATTTCTGTGTGGAACCTTGTACATTGTCATTGTGTGGGATGTTGGAGGAACGTTGCCATTGTGTGGGATGTTGGAGGAACGTTGCCATTGTGTGGGATGTTGGAGGAACGTTGCCATTGTGTGGGATGTTGGAGGAACGTTGCCATTGTGTGGGATGTTGGAGGAACGTTGCCATTGTGTGGGATGTTGGAGGAACGTTGCCATTGTGTGGGATGTTGGAGGAACGTTGCCATTGTGTGGGATGTTGGAGGAACGTTGCCATTGTGTGGGATGTTGGAGGAACGTTGCCATTGTGTGGGATGTTGGAGGAAAGTTGCCATTGTGTGGGATGTTGGAGGAACGTTGCCATCGTGGGTGTCAGTGGAATGTTGTCCTTGTGTGTGGGGAGATAGCGAGAGGGACGTTGCTGTCGTGGATAGACTAGCGGCGGTGCGCCTGCTGTACTCCTGTACACTGTAATCCAGCTCTTGTGCAGGGTGTGATGCCGACTGTTGAATCGGTGGCGACTTCGCGCACATATGACGAAAAGACCAAATGGCAGCACTGTTTGTTGCAGTGTACGTCTCCGACGCGGCTCATCACAGACTGTGTTTACTGCGGTGATCATTGCAAATAGTATTTATCCCATGGAATGTTTAACACGGACAGTGATTAATCACAGTGTTTATCACATAGAATGTTCATCACTGTCAGTGCTTAATCGCACTTATGCTTAAAGGTCTATTTTGGGTTCCAGTTCCGGTTCGGGTTTCTGTTCCCTCGGGTCCGGGGCCGGTTACGTTCCCCTGGCTTTGCCTTTCTGTCTTTCAGCCGCGGCAGCCGCAGCAGTATTGGGTTTGGAGCACTCAAAGTCCTTGGTGTGTGGGTACTGGAGCTTGTGAAATCTGTGCAGGAGCAATTGCTAATGTTGAATATGCATGAGAGAGCAAGCTCTGCTTCTTATTACACAGACACGCATATACAGTACACATACATACATGCACACATGACTTCCCATGGGATATGCAAGGCAAAATCCATAAAACCTTTACTTTAATCTCATGGTAAAGGAACATTTCTCTACTATCACTTGGTACTTCAGGGATATTTATGGGTTTTCATTTGTTCTCTGTGCCTGTATCTGTGGCTGTACTGTTTGTCAGTGTGAAAGTTGAGTGTGCGTATAGATATTCATGGGTGTGCAGTTGACCAGTTTTGCGTGCGCGTACCTTTGTGTGGTGATAGATATGGATGCGTATTTGGCTAGTTTATGCTCTATGCGTGTACATATGTACCATTGTCTGTTGCCTTGCACGTATTTCGTCGGTGTATGGAGTTTGGGACGGTGAATCAGGAAGTGGGTGAGGGTGGGTGGGCCATTCATGGAGGTGGGGGTTGGGGTGGGGTGGGGTGGGGGGGGGGGGCATATCCTCCACAGGGATGACTCAGAGGATCCTGCAGAGCTCTGTTTGGGCTTCACTGCAGCAGAAACACTGGAGCAGAAACGATGGAGCAGAAACCCTGGATGTGCGGAAGAGGCTGTGTGACTAAGTGGGGGGGGGGGGGGGGGGGGATAGACAGGCTTTATGTACAGGGTTGCATTGGGGTTGAGGAACAGAAGAACAGTAGCTTGTTTATCGATTAAGATGCGAGAACTGAACCGGGGGGGTTCAGTTCTCGCATCTTAATCCGCCCCCCCCCCCCCCCCCCCTTCACGAAGACCTTAGGGTGCGTGAGGAAAGTTAATCCTTTCGAGCGTTTCCTCCGATCGACTCTGGAGCTGCTCTCCTATTGGCCGCGGCAGACCACGGAGCGGGCCGCTGACATGCTAAGCCCCCCCCCCCCCCCCCCCTCCGTACGGTCTAAGTGACAGCACGAATTAGACTCAGTTACGCCGAGCGCGGTCCCTTCCACATCGACGGTCTGCTTCGGTGAGCGACGGACTCTCATCCCGTCCGTGCTGAATCTGCGTTCTGCACGCGTGTGCCTTCTGTACGTGGGCTGCTGCATATGTTTGCTTTTCCAGGGTGGGCATCAATTTGTTTTTTGGTTTTTTTTGGGGGGGGGAGGGGAGGGGGGGTAGGCGGTATTTACAGTATTATCCCGGAGCGTGCTTTTCCCCCCCGTGGTTCTGACCTTTGGAACGCCATCATAATTGAATAAAACAGGAAATGGAATATGCTGTAGTAAATGGCTGATTTTCAGAAACCTCTGATATACAGTGGGCTTCAGAATGATTGGCACCCTTAATAAAAATTTTAATAGGCTGCATATAATATACAAAATATAGATCATTATCCATGTTATGTTCACATATACAGGAACTATATACATGTATACTGTATAGATATAGATATATATATATATACTTTTATTTTAATATATTTACCCTCATGTTTCATTGTTTTTTATTTAGTAATCTAATTTTTTCTGAAAACCACAGGTGCCAAAATGATTGCCACCCCGAACAATTATTGTACATAAAATCAAATTGAAATTGGTGATACATTTTGACTTTAATTTAGTTAATCTCAGTCCAAAGGAACTATATCGTGTCATCCGTGTTTCAGTAGCGTATGAAAATGAGATAACAAGCGTACAGAATCCCTTTGGGGCATGGGAAAAGCCTTGAACTGCCAATTCAGAAGACACAGATGGTAATTTGCGGGTAATGGGTAAAACAACTTATCTCTTAGCACTGTAAGAGCAATAATGAGAAGACATAACAAATATAGAGTGATTGCAGACTTGCCACGAGGAAGAGGATGCAAATGCATAATGTCTGGCTGCCTCTGCTAGGAAGCTGAGACTTGGTCATAGGTAGATTGTCCAGCAGGAAAAATGACTCCAAGCATACATCAAAATCCACACGTAAATGGTTAAGTAAAGACAACACTCATGTTCTGTAATGGCCATCTCAGTCTCCAGACTTAAATCCTATGAAAAACCTGTGGTCTGAACTGAATGATTCTGAAAAGTTCTGCTTGGGGGAATTGTCAAATATCCTTCCAAATGTGTTCTCTAGCCTCATGAACCAGAGCTGCCAATAATTGTGGAACCTGTTTATTGGGGAAATACGTTTTTTTTGATAAATGTGTTAATTCCATTGAATCATTATTAATGCACTCTGCATTGTTGGAATGATGTTGGAAAATAAAGCTTATGTCAATAACTGTATTCTTTTTTTTTTTTTAGTTTACAGAATTTTGAGTGCATATTTATATCAAGAGTGCTGACAATTCTGGAGCCCACTGTAGTATCTGTAGTTTTTATTGGCTGTTGTATTGTTGTCTTCTAGCTGCCAACTGTGGTATGCTAGTTTGAAAGTTGATTGTACTCTTCAAGGGTTCTGAATTTCTGTATGTTTACACTAGGACTCAGTACTGTCCTCTCAGGTCCACTTTTGCACTTGTTCTTGTGTTTGATTTGCACTTTGTTGTACGTCGCTCTGGATAAGAGCGTCTGCTAAATGCCACGTAATGTAATGTAATATCTGGACATCTTAATTAACTGACTGACAGGCTTGCTGTAATCTGATTGGTGGTGGTATCCGCCACTCAATCTGGTTGCCTGGTGTGGTTCATCATGTCACACGCCCGTCCCAGAAACACCCACGCCCACGCCCACGCCCACGCCTCGCCCTGGCTCTTCCTTTAAAAATCAATGGTGCAAGCAGTTGACAGAGCACTCATTTCACTCCGATCGATCCGCAACCAAGTGTTCAGCTTGCTTAAATTCCTTGTCTGTGGTGTGTTCTGCTCAAATAATTTGAATGGGCGGCCTGTAGCGTAGTGGTTAAGGTACATGACTGTAGCGTAGTGGTTAAGGTACCTGACTGTAGTGTAGTGGTTAAGGTACATGACTGTAGCATAGTGGTTAAGGTACATGACTGTAGTGTAGTGGTTAAGGTACATGACTGTAGTGTAGTGGTTAAGGTACATGACTGTAGCATAGTGGTTAAGGTACCTGACTGTAGTGTAGTGGTTAAGGTAAATGACTGGAACGGAACCCACAAGGTCGGTGGTTCAATCCCCGGTGTAGCCACAATAAGATCCGCACAGCCGTTGGGCCCTTGAGCAAGGCCCTTAACCCTGCATTTCTCCAGGGGAGGATTGTCTCCTGCTTAGTCTAATCAACTGTACGTTGCTCTGGATAAGAGCGTCTGCCAAATGCCATTCATGTAAAAAAAAAAAATATATATATATATATGTATATATATATGTATATATATATGTAAAGCGTGTCGGCTTGCTTAAATTCCTTGTCCGTGGTGTGTTCTGCTCGAATAACGTGCACTCACAACTTGAACGAAAGTGCAAAAAAAAGAAAATAAATAACTACGAATAGAAATGAACGCTACCCCCCGAATGCCTCGGATCTCCATCCCGCCCTGAACTCCTCCCGGTCCCCGTGCTCTCCCAGAGCCGCGTGGCTTCAGCGTCTCGGCGGGTGTGATTTGTGGGGACGGAGAGGCGGAAGGACTCCCTCGTGTGGGCACGAGTGTGCCAGTGAAAGGCTGGCCCGCGGCCCGAGACCCCCGCATTGTGTGCTCCTGACGGGGCGTGAAAGGGCTGAGCCTCCTGCCTGTGGGAGGAAAGCGCACGCATTCACTGAGTTAAAGGATGTGTGTCTAATGCTATCAGTGTCGCACACACACACACACTCACACACACACACACACACACACACACACACTGATGCGCACACACACACGCACACACTCACACACACACACTCACACTCACACAGACACACACACATACACGCTCACACAAACACACACACACACACTCACACTCACGCAGACACACACACACACACACACACGCACACACACACACTGATGCAGACACACTCACACAAGCACACATGCGCACACAGACACAGACACACTCGCACAAGCACACACTCACACACACACTCACACTCACACTCTCACACACATTCTCACACACAGATGCAGACGCCCTCACACAAGCACACACTCATGTACACACAGACACACAGACACAGACGCAGACACCCTCACACAAGCACACACACACACAGACGCAGACACCCTCACACAAGTACACACACACACACACACACACAGACGCAGACACCCTCACACAAGCACACACACATACACACACAGACGCAGACACCCTCACACAAGCACACACACATACACACACAGACGCAGACACCCTCACACAAGCACACACACACACAGACGCAGACACCCTCACACAAGTACACACACACACACACACACACACACAGATGCAGACACCCTCACACAAGCACACACACATACACACACAGACGCAGACACCCTCACACAAGCACACACACACACACACACACACAGACGCAGACACTCTCACAGAAGCACACACACACACACACACACACACACACATCTCTGAATCATGCTGGCATGGCAGTGATCCACAGGAAGCAGGAGATCAGATTCCTTAAGTGGTGTAGCTATTATGGAAAAAAACTAGGGATTTTATGACGGGAACATAAATACATTCAATTAAACATAAAATAAATGTGAAAAAAAGTTTTCAACTGACCTTATTATTGATAAGAGTGAAAGGCTTGTGCTGTCCGCCAGTGTTTGCTTAACATCTGGAGTCATGTTTGCCTTATGATAGAACCAGCCCAGGAACACACTGTTCCTCTTCAGTAGGAGACTCTGATACACACCATGCATTTAAAATGTTCCCCACAGCAGCCATGCAGATTCAAACCCCTCAGGCCCGTATCCACCCCCGCCCCCCCCCCCCCCCCCCCAACGCAGACACACACACACACACACACACACACACACACACACTCCAGATGTGTGTCTCTCGTTCGTTTAGATTTTGGAGGTGTGCTCTGAGGGAAGTGTCACTGGTGAGGAGTCCTGTGGTCCAGTGCCTCTGATACTGCAGCGTCACCCTGCCCTCGCCTGCTGCCCCCAGACCGGGGAGAGTCTGAGGGGCCTGTGCTAGAGTCCGTGCTGGGCCCTTCAAGGGGATTATTTTCCTGGTGAATTCATGAAAGCACTGTGTTGATCACTGGAAGAGGAAACGCTAACTGATTTCCTGTACTTTTTGACAGAATAACAGAACTCAGTTTGTATTGTATTAGATTATTTTTTTGCACTTTATTCTTGTATGTGGATGTCATTTTGTAAATATACTGAGCAGAAGTGTCAGTCAGTGAATTATAAAAAAATATTAATATTCTCTCTCTCTCTCTCTCTCTCTCTCTTTCAGGAAACGGTTGAATATGCCTTCCTAATAATTTTTACAATTGAAACCTTTTTGAAGATTATTGCATATGGATTAGTGATGCACCAGAATGCATATGTGAGAAATGGTTGGAACATGCTGGATTTTGTAATTGTAGTCATAGGGTAAGTCCACAATTAGATTTTCTCTCACTCTCACTCTCACTCTCACTCTCACTCTCACTCTTTCTTCTCTCCCTCTCCCTCTCCCTCTCCCTCTCCCTCTCCCTCTCTCTCTCTCTCCCTCACTCTCACTCTCTCACTCTCTTCTCTCCCTCTCCCTCTCCCTCTCTCTCCCTCCCCCTCTCTCTCTACACCATTGAGTGTGATGGTATTGGATGTTTTGTTTCAGATTGTTTAGCCAGAACTGTTTTATTTTTAGCTTCGGTGGGGGTTTGAGTGTAACCGTCCCGGACGTTTTGTTCCAGGTTATTTAGTGTTGTCTTGGAAGTTTTAACCAAAGACAAAGAGCCGGAATCTGCAGGGACGCACCACCCGTCCGGCCACGGCCACGGCGGGAAGCCTGGCGGCTTCGACGTGAAGGCGCTCCGAGCGTTCCGCGTCCTCCGTCCCCTCAGACTGGTCTCAGGAGTGCCCAGTGCGTACCCCCTGCTGTACCCCCCTGCTGTACCCCTCTACTGTACCCCTCTACTATACCCCCCTGCTGTACCCCCCTGCTGTACCCCCCGTTATACCCCCCTGCTGTACCCCCCTGTTATACCCCCCTGCTGTACCCCCCTGCTGTACCCCCCTGCTGTACCCCTCTGCTGTACTCCCCTGTTATACCCCTCTGCTGTACCCCTCTGCTGTACCCCCCTGCTGTACCCCCCTGCTGTACCCCTCTACTGTACCCCCCTGCTGTACCCCCCTGCTGTACCCCTCTGCTGTACCCCTCTGCTGTACCCCCCTGTTATACCCCCCTGCTGTACCCCTCTGCTGTACCCCCCTGCTGTACCCCTCTACTATACCCCCCTGTTATACCCCCCTGCTGTACCCCCCTGCTGTACCCCCCTGCTGTACCCCCCTGTTATACCCCCCTGCTGTACCCCCCTGCTGTACCCCCCTGCTGTACCCCCCTGCTGTACCCCCCTGTTATACCCCCCTGCTGTACCCCCCTGCTGTACCCCTCTACTGTACCCCTCTACTATACCCCCCTGTTATACCCCCCTGCTGTACCCCTCTGCTGTACCCCCCTGCTGTACCACTCTGTTATACCCCTCTGTTATACCCCTCTACTATACCCCCCTGCTATACCCCCCTGTTATACCCCCCTGTTATACCCCTCTGTTATACCCCCCCTTATCATGCATACCCCTCTGTTATGCCCCTCTGTTGTACCTCCCCTTTTCAGGTGTGCCCAGTACGTACCCCTCCTATTGCTTCTGTTATACCCCCCCCCTTTAATCTAGCTGTAGTTAACTGTAGCTGTAAGTTGCTGTAGCTGCAGGTGGTTTTAACTACTGCTAACTGGTCAAGAAGTACAAGAACTGACACAGAGTTATGGTCAGAGTGTTTTTCCTTGTGTCCCAGGTTTACAGGTGGTGTTGAATTCCATTATAAAAGCCATGGTTCCCCTCCTGCACATTGCCCTCCTGGTTCTGTTCGTGATCATCATCTACGCCATCATAGGACTGGAGCTTTTCATCGGGAAAATGCATGCTACCTGCTTTATGGCTGGTACAGGTGAGGCAAAAGAAAACACACACTCATCCACTCTTAAAGAAGTGTCAGGAATACAAAGATGTAATCGCTCCAAGAAGCCACAGATGGCCCGTTTATAATATTGTGTAGTGTTAGCTAAGCAAACCAACAATTATTATTGCAAACGAAATTAAACACCACTATACGGCTATCCAATCATTACATAGCTGTACCCGTAATATTATTACCCCAAAAGGAATTCCAAAAAGTGGATAGCTAAAGAGGCTCAGGCCTATATCGCAGCGACCTTTGATCGACTCCTACAGATAGGCTTGTCTGCTGGTTCTGTCTGCTCTGAGCAACACTGTTAATCACTAAATAACTAGCCCCGGCTGAAGCATGCCTCACTAATTTTTAATCTAGGTCAACTAAAACACTGACACGCATTGAAAATAGACGCTTTAGCCTTTTCATTGATGACAAATCCAGCGGACACACCCTGCAGTGATGCACAGTTGGAAAGGGGGTACGTTGCAGGAGTGCAGTCATTACATTACATTACATTATTGGCATTTGACAGACGCTCTTATCCAGAGCGACGTACGGTTGATTTAGACTAAGCAGGAGACGATCCTCCCCTGGAGCAATGCAGGGTTAAGGGTCTTGCTTACAAGGGCCCAACGGCTGTGCGGATCTTATTGTGGCGACACCGGGGATCGAACCGCCGACCTTGCGGGTCCCAGTCATGTACCTTAACCACTACGCTCCGGGACGCGGTCTGCATGCTTCCTCCGTGGCGGGCGTGGCGTGTGAAGGATGGCTGGCGTGTGAAGGATGGCGGGCGTGGCGTGTGAAGGATGGCGGGCGTGGCGTGTGAAGGATGGCGGGCGTGGCGTGTGAAGGATGGCGGGCGTGGCGTGTGAAGGATGGCGGGCGTGGCGTGTGAAGGATGGCGGGCGTGGCGTGTGAAGGATGGCGGGCGTGGCGTGTGAAGGATGGCGGGCGTGGCGTGTGTAAGATGGCGGGCGTGGCGTGTGAAGGATGGCGGGCGTGGCGTGTGAAGGATGGCGGGCGTGGCGTGTGAAGGATGGCGGGCGTGGCGTGTGAAGGATGGCGGGCGTGGCGTGTGAAGGATGGCGGGCGTGGCGTGTGAAGGATGGCGGGCGTGGCGTGTGAAGGATGGCGGGCGTGGCGTGTGAATGATGGCGGGCGTGGCCCGTGTTTCCCCGTGTCTCCCGCTGCAGATCTGATCGCGGAGGACGAGCCGGCGCCGTGCGCGACCACAGGGCACGGGCGCACCTGCCCCATCAACGGCACCGTGTGCAAGGAGGGCTGGCACGGCCCCAACGGGGGCATCACCAACTTCGACAACTTCGCCTTCGCCATGCTGACCGTGTTCCAGTGCATCACCATGGAGGGCTGGACCGACGTGCTGTACTGGGTGAGTCCCCGCCTACCTACTCTGCCCCTCTGCCACACTGAGGGAGCCTCCGCCCACCTGCCCTGCCCCTACGTGGTGATTGGTGGACATGCCTGCCACACTAGGGGAGTCCCCGCCTACCTACCCTGCCCCTACATGGTGATTGGTGGACATGCATGCCACACTAGGGGAGTCTCCGCCCTCTTGTTCAGTCCCAACATGCTGATTGGTGGATACATAAGGCACACACTGTGTTAGGTGACTCCCAGGCCACCCGCTTTTTTTCCTATTCCATTCCTGGTTTTTGTGGAAAATGCATAAACAAGAACCTATCATGAAAATTAGAGAGCCATTCAGATGAGTAGACATTCGTTACAGATGCATAGACATTAATAGACATAGATAGTTAGACACAGATAGGCAAAGGTACAAAGGAGAGATTTGAGAGGGCAGGAACAGTGAACATTACAAATAATTTCTCTCCTCTCATTATTTCAGACATCAGTCCCTTAGGCTGTTTGTGTCTAATGTGATGCTTACAAACAGTGGTTAGTCTGAAGGGCTGGAATATTAATGAGGATCTGTGTGACCTGTCCCTCTTTGAGTTCCCCATGGCCCCTCTCTGTGGTCCCATTGCAGCCTATAGGTTCTCTCTGTGTTTGGCTCTCTGTGTTTTCTCACTCACTCTCTCTTTCTCTCTCTCTCTCTCTTTCTCTCTCTCTCTCTCTCTCTCTCTCTCTCTCTCTCTCTCCCTCCCCCCACCGGTTGTGCTTTCAGATGAACGACGCAATGGGCCTTGAGCTTCCGTGGGTTTACTTTGTCAGTCTTGTCATCTTTGGATCCTTCTTTGTTCTAAACCTTGTTCTCGGTGTGTTGAGCGGGTAAGCACTTCTCCTCTTCTTGCAGGCACAGCCCCCTCCCCCCATCTCTCTGATAGTGTCTCTCACCCTTTCCGCCCGCGAGAATGAATGAGATAAGAGGGGTCTGTCAGGTACCGCGCAAGAGCACTTCTCAGTGCGGCCAGCAGGGGGAGCCGTGCACAGGACAGGGCTGGCGTGATCGGGCCTGATGCTGTGGTCACAGGAGAGTGCCCGGCACTCGTGCGGTTAACAGGCTGGTTTGAGTTCCTGCAGGTTAACGAAGGTCACAGCGCTGATCTGGCGTTCCTCCGGATTGAAAAGGCTAATGCGCCAATCTAGGATTCTGCCGGGTGACGTGACTAACATGCTGATCTGGGTCCCCGCAGGTTAATGATTCCATTGGATGGGAAACGCCGTGGATTTACTTTGTTAGTCTGATCATTCTGGGATCCTTTTTCGTTCTCAACCTGGTTTTGGGTGTATTGAGTGGGTAAGGACTGTGTGGGGTGCTGTGATTTTGGGTACTGAGTGGGAACTGAGTTTGGGGGTGCCGTGATTTTGGGTACTGAGTGGGAACTGAGTTTGGGGTGCTGTGATTTTGGGTACTGAGTGGGAACTGAGTTTTGTGTGCTGTGATTTTGGGTACTGAGTAGGTCAGGACAGTTTGGGGTGCTGTGATTTTGGGTACTGAGTGGGAACTGAGTTTTGGGTGCTGTGATTTTGGGTACTGAGTGGGTCAGGGCAGTTTGGGGTGCTGTGATGTTTGGTACTAAATAGGTGAGGACAATTTGAGGTACTGTAATTATGGGTACTGAGTGGGTAAGAGCAGTTTTGGGTGCTGTGATTTTTGGTACTAAGTGTGTAAGAGCAGTTTGGGGTGCTGTGGTTTTGGGTACTGAGTTTGGGTGCTGTGGTTGTGGAGTGGGCAATGTGCCTCCAGATTCGGCTTTTATGTTCCTGGTTGGGATAAAACGGTAATATGGGATGAAATGTAATCAAAATAAAAACGTGGTTCACTCGTGCTCCTAGTTCATGCAGGTGCACTTTTTTAAAAAACAGGTTAATTTAACAACAGCTCCATATCCAGATATCTAGCCTTTTTGTCTTTGTGTGTGGAATTGGAGTGGACCGTTAGAATTTTTTTGGGGAACAACCGCTGTGTTATGTTAGCGTGACCGTCTGACCCTGGTGCCTCCAGAGAGTTCTCCAAGGAGCGGGAGAAGGCCAAGGCGCGCGGAGACTTCCAGAAGCTCCGGGAGAAGCAGCAGCTGGAGGAGGACCTGAAGGGCTACCTGGACTGGATCACGCAGGCCGAGGACATCGACCCCGAGAACGAGGACGAGGCGGACGGAGACAAACGCAACCGTGAGTCCCCCCCCCCCGCCCCCCGCCCCCCCCCGGGCCTTCATCGCTCCCCCACCGCTCAGCACCCCCACACCCTGCTTACCTCCCTGCTTCCCCTAAGAGGAGACATTGAGTCTGGAGGTCTGGAGGTAAGAGCAGCCGTCTGGCAGTCGGAGGGTTGTCTTGTCCCTGAGCAAGACGCCCTAGAACCCCCAATTGCTCCTGGCGAGCTGGTTGGTGCCTTGCATGGCAGCCAATCGCCGTTGGCGTGTGAGTGTGTGTATGAATGGGTGAATGAGGAGCATGAATTATACAGCGCTTTGGATAAATTCTATGAATTCAGGCATTTACATTTACCTGCTGTGAGTATCCTCAAACCCTACTTACGCTCCAACCATAAGCATCCCCGAACCCTAAGTACATTTGCCCTAAGGCCAAAGTACCAGCCACCTCCATGTTCCCAACCCTAAGTATACCTCCAACCCTAAGATCTGGGCACAACCCCTCTTGAATGCTGCTCTGAAGAGCCTAAAAAGGAAAGTCACATTATTTCAGCAGAAGAAAGTCTAACCCAAATCCTCTTCATGTAAGCATCACGTGTGTGCATGTATTCACAGCTTAAATATGTCTCTCCTGGGGTTGTACACACATCGCAGGGGTGACACTGCTAGCATGGCCTTGTAAACCTGCAACTTCATAACTTTTCAAAACCAATGAGCTATTTTATTTGTCTGTTGGTTTAAGAAATAAAAACTGGAAATAATATTCTGCGTGTTTGTGCTTGGGACAGGCGCACCTACAGAAATGTCTGATTCACTGGCCTCAGTTCTATCCTGTACCGTTCACCGTCAATTTATAATTTCTGAACGGAATACATCACAGACTCATGCTTTTAGGCGTGTGTTTCATGCATGTGTTTAGGTGTGTGTATGGTATGTGTGTCTATATGCTTGTGTGTAACTGCACATGAATCATACTGCACACTAACACTTATACTGTCAATCATTAATACTACATATGCACATGCATACATCAGTGTTTGTTGTTGTGATTCTAATAATGTTCCATGATACTGTACTTGTTGTTGTTGTTGTTGTTGTTGTTGTGTTAATCGTTGCATTGCTGTTGGTGCTTATTTTGTTGTGCTGACGGTCACAGTGTTGCTGTTGTTATTGTGTTGGTTTGTATGTGTTGTTTAGTTGACCTGTTGCGCTGTTGTGGTCCTCCTAACCCATCCTTACGGCCTCTCGTTGTGTCCCGTGTCTGCTGTTGCACACCGTCTCCCATCTGCTGCATGATTCTGCCACCCAGGGGTCACCCTGGCTGACCTAATGGAGAAGAAGAAAGGGAGGTTTGCCTTTTTTAGCCAGTCTTCTGACGCACATGGTAAATTCTATAACCTCCCCTGTGTGCCTGCGTGCAGGCGTGTGTGTGTGTGTGTGTGCCTGCATGCAGGCGTATGTGTGCGTGTGTGTGCGTGTGTGTGCGTGTGTGCGCGCGTGTGTGCGTGTGTGCGCGTGTGTGCGTGTGTGCGTGTGTGCGCGTGTGTGCGTGTGTGTGTGTGTGTGTGTGTGAGGGGGGCGTGTGTGTGTGCATGTGTGTGTGTGTGTGCGTGTGTGTGTGTGTGTGTGTGCGTGTGTGTGTTCATGCCCTTCTATGGTGCTTGTACTCTAGATCTTCTCCTCTGCTCTTGTTCATGCTCTTCCCTCTGCACCTGTCAGTCGCATCACTAAAACGCAGCCGTGTGACTGGTCAGGACAGTGTAAGGAAGGCTCTGGTGAAACAAGGCTCAGTTTCACCCCCAGCGGAATGGGGAATCTGATCCATCAGCCGCTGGGCATTACAAATTATTTCGAGCGCATGGTGGTACACATTGGTCAATCAAAAAGCTAAATCTGGGCATTTTTTCCTCTATGGAATCGCAGCACTAATGACCTTGGCTGCACACAAAGCCTTAACCACACTGTGCTGACCTCAGAGACCTGACCACACAGTGACCACGCGGTTCTTAAATACCTGTAGAACAAAAACTGCCAAGGCTGCCGGACTCCTCTTGCTCAGAGACGCAAACAGCAGCTAGCTTTGAGCTCTAAGGTCATTCTCTCCACTGACTGCCTCCAGTGCTCAACCACAGTCCTTTTCCTGTAGCAGGGAAAAGTATCCGGTGTCCTTTATTGACAGAGAAGTCGGTCTTATAGGATGGGGACACTTCATGGTTTCATTTGAAATGGGAATATGAATAAAAACCGACATGAAGCACAATCCCTTCCCCTGTTTTATTCTTTCATCTATCCAAGTGAATTTTAGTGCATGTGAATAATTTATCTTTCACATCCCATCTTCTTGGACTGTACTTTGTCCGACCTGGAAATCAATCAAGGTCTGGCATCTTAAACGGAATACCAACCCTGTTAAATGTTCCTTTGAAGAGCAAAAAAAAAAGCGTTCTCGA